>NC_079382.1:13332500-13632500 GCF_021018895.1 Seriola aureovittata | reverse complement strand
GCTCTTGTTTAAATATTTGCAGGCCAACATAATCTCTGAACCTCTTAAACACTCATAGTTTCTCTCTGAAGCTTCTCCTCTGTTAGTTTATGTGTATGATAGTGGTTGTTACAACCTGCCAAACTTTCTCTTCTTCTTTTATATGTTTGACACTGTTTCAGATTCCTGTCAAACATAGCCATTAAAAGTAGCTGCATCATTTTCCGTGTTAATAGCCTAGATGGGGTTGTTGAACCTTTTAAAGACTTTTACATTGTATAAATATGATGGGAGCTAAATCCACTATGACATCTAAGTTTCCTCTCAATGACTCTCTGAAAGTCCCATTCAGAATATTTGTAAAACTGAGTTGATTACATGGTTGATACATTGCTAATATTTAAACTACTGTAAATATGTTTACATGTGATAGTTGATATGTTTATTTGTTGATTACTTGCTGCAACAACATCTGGATCATTGTTTCTGTTTTTTCCTTTTAGACAGAGAAGACGCCCATCAAAGACATGTTCTCTGACCTGAGGGATGGGAGGAAGCTGCTGGACCTGCTGGAAGGTCTCACTGGCACTGTCCTGGTAAGTTTGTGTTTGTGTGTATAAAGGTTTGCAGACCTTTTTGCCACACATCTTTAAGAATGTGGTCATGTGACCATGTGACCTTTTTAAATTCCTAAGATTTGATCGGCTTCAGCAGAATCATTTATCTTATCGATACTTGTGCATTGCAAACAGTGGCTGAAGGCTTTGGCACACGCTCTGGGTTTGAATTTATCTGGACCTTGAGCTGTGGCAGATGAAAAAACATGTTTGCTTTTTGCATTTTATCAATCTGGACAACACAGACGACCTTTGCAAAACATTGATTTAAAAGGATGGGTGGTGAAGCTTTTTGGAAATGCGTGTAATGAAATTACTGGAGCGTAGTGTTTTTATAGCCGAAGGGTGACTGCTGCATCCCCTCAAGCCAGTCAAAGCATATGCATTACCCCATGTAAACTCCACCTTCGAGTCAAATGTAAACAAACGAGCCACTCAGGGGGTCTCAGCAGATGTTTTTGGATCCTGTTTTCAAACACATTATAGCTCCAATTTCATTAATTATGCATAAATAAATGTTCTTATATTATTTAAGCCTTTGCTACTTTCTGCATCTTGGTATTTTGTGCATGTATGTTGTTTTCAGTAATTGAAAACACACATTCTAGTTTTTCCTCCACAAAGGTTTGCTCACCAAAGATTAGTTGGTTAAACTAAAACTTTGTGGACTATTTACCCAACAAACACTTTATCAGAAAAGGAGTTGATACATAGATAGATTTAAAAAACGATATTTTCTATTCCTTTGTATTTATGGCTTCACTGACCAACCACACACTTATGTGCACACATTTTTATTTTATGGGATATTCATTTTCTATCAGTGTCACCTTCCTGTCACCTCTTCAACAGCATATCTGCTCCCTAGCACCTGTAGCTATACTAAGTGCCAACTGTCTCTGTGCCATGCATGCAGGCACACACATGTGTACACACACACACACACACACACACACACACACACACACACACACACACTGTCTGATACTAAAATACAATTTCTATAATTGGGTGCTAATGAGTGGTTGAGCTATGTGAAGACTTAAAAGGGATTTGCAGTTGGCAGCTATCCATCCTGTCAATCTTTTAATAAGTTGACTTGTGGGCACTGCTGATAGGGTAATGGGTGTGATGAACGTATGGTGAGAAACACTCTGCTGAGTGATGGCATACCTTTACTTCATGTAGCAATGAGTGCTTTTGTACATTTTATTTCCTAGTTTGACATGGGACTTATCGTGAATGTCATAGATTCCAGTTTACACTGAAACTCACTTGCTTGACAGTTCATCAAATCATCAGAGTAATGCATGGAGCAATTGATTTCAAAGATCCCTGTAGCTTTGTTATAGGCTAGTGAAAAGTGAACATGTGGTCAGCTGATTTCTGCTGTATTTCCTCTTCCTCAGACCAAAGAGCGAGGCTCCACCAGAGTGCACTCCCTCAACAACGTCAACAAAGTACTTCAAGTCCTGCATCAAAATAATGTGAGTACCTGGTGTTTTCTGCTATTTTGGTGTTGTCAACATCAGGTGCTGTTTGGTGGATACAGGTGCATATCAGTGGTTTTTGACCTGGTGCCATTGAGGCTGAAGAGAATGCAGGGTTTTTATTTGTACAAGACAATACAGTCAGAAAGAGATTATGAACAGTAAAAATATCTGCTGTTGTGTTTTCTTGAAGTAAAATATTTTTTGGCCACAATACATTTGACATAACCAGTGATTTGTACATTTCCAGCCAAGGTGGAACTGGCTTGATTCAAAGTAGTAACACTTCCTCTATCTATGGCCTTTACCCTGAATATGCCAGTTTGTCTACATTGTGTTCTGTGTATTTTTCTTTGTCTGTCTGCCTCCCTCGCTCCTTCGCTCCCTCATCCCTCCTCCTCTCTGTGCACAATGGTTGCTCTTAATGCTTTGACCTTATCAGTGGGAGATAAGGGGCAGGGCATGCTCCTGGGAAGTAACAGAGGCTGGAGTTTGCATGCAACCCCTGCTGGTTTCTCTCCTGCAAGAGCCAAAAACTGTCAGCTGGCTGTGAGGGCCAAGGTTCCCATGAGCCTTTGTGCTGACTGGAGAAAATGAAATAAGAACTTAGTTTATTTTAGATAAGTAGAACTCATAAAAATACATGATGTTTCTAATTTAAGTATAGAAACCACATTTATCATTGAAATGTGCTTGGCTTTGATGTCATGTTGTAACTGTGGAAAAACTTTCCACTGCACATTTAACATATAAAGCTGTGTCTAAAGAGCAGTGGTGGCCACAGGATTGAACAATGTGATACTTACAATGTTGAAATGCAAAAAAATAAGCAATATTTTTGGCTTAAATTTGGCTTTGGTGCAAAAACTACTTGGGTGGCACTATCATGTATTCCCTTGCTGCTTTTTTGGGAAAATCTGAGTTTAGAAACGTGGACACAGATGCAGTAGTATTATGTGCTGTATATGTGAGCTTCTGTGTGTGAGAGAGACAGAGACACAAAAGGAAAAAGAGAAGTGGTGGTGTGGTGGGATGAAGCTAATTGGAAGTAGAGATACTGTAGGGTCAAAGGTCATCTCTGCGGTAGCCAGACAGGTCACTTCATAGTTTGACCAGACACTTGACCTCATGTTCCACTCTGTGCCTTGATCCTATTCAAAATATTTATATGTAATCACACCACACTTAGGCCTCAGCCCATGATTGTTGTCCGATGAGCCTGCAGACACACTTTATACGCACCACTGGAAGGGTGTAGTTAGAGTGGTCTAATCCAATGTGTGGTGAAAATGCATGGTTGAAAAGTAATCAGCTTTGACAGTGTGGTCACTCATTAGGTTTTGAAGAAAGATTATTTGTACCATTGCTTGTATTATTAATTATTTATTTTTAATAAGTGTCTTTCTCGCTGTCTGCCCCCTCTCTCAGGTTGATCTGGTAAATATAGGAGGGACAGATATTGTGGATGGGAACCACAAGCTGACTTTAGGCCTCATCTGGAGTATTATCCTTCACTGGCAGGTGAACACACACACACACACACACACACACACACACACACACACACACACACACACACACACACACACATGCTGTTCCTTCTATTCACTCACACCTTGCACATACACACACAAAGACTCATTAATATTTGCTGAGTGAAACTCACTGATGTTCCAGAGGGATCAAAAACGCAGATGATGGAAAATCAGTTTTGGTGTGCACACATGCTTATCATCCACTGCTTTGTACGTTTAACCTATTGAAATTTAAGCAGCCACTAAAATTTAAATAAAGATTTAGACACTGGCAGGTCTTTCAATATTAGTTTTTCATTACTCTTTCATTACTACTAGTTTACATTAATGTTACTTCTGTCACTGCATGCACAATGAATTAATTTTTATATATGTGTATGTATGTATATATATATATATATATATATAATATATATATATATATATATATATGTGGGTGTGTGTGTGAGTTTTGTGCATGTTACAAATAGCAATCCTGCTAAATTTCCATGTAATCATAGTGCACTGAAGTGGTGGAGATTACTTGTGTTTTTCTTATATAATTTCTTATACATTTTGAACATCCGTGCCAATCACAGTGGGCGTAAAGAAAGTAGCTAACCTTAATTAAAATGAGGAGAATACCTGAGTTTTAAGCAGTATTGTTTGTAGATTTCTCAGCAGCCTGATGCTATGGAAAACATATGTCCCTTTGCTGTTGCATTTATATGCGTCTATCAGCCTTATTGACCTCTTGCTAATAAAAGGATCATTAGAATAATATCACTTTCCATATCAACAGGAACCATATGCATCCAGAATAATGTAACCCACATTTTAGTAAAGCAATGGAATCAAAGTGTGAAGGTTTACTCTTGTTTATTCACCCATATTAATGTGTTGACACGGGTCCGTGCAGGTAAAAGACATCATGAAGGATATCATGTCCAACCTGCAGCAGACCAACAGTGAGAAGATCTTACTGAGTTGGGTACGCCAGTGCACCCGCTCATACCCAGAAGTCAATGTGTTGAACTTCACCACCAGCTGGGCTGATGGCCTGGCTCTCAATGGCATCCTTCACCACTTCAGGTGAGAAGGGAACTTAGACAAAGTGGTGGGAGCAAGAAATGTGATCATGGGAATGAACCTTTTTTACTGCTGTGATCTGTTAAAACAGACAAAAGGTTGAAGATTATCTTTCTATATTCATGTTTTTGTGTTTCAGCACATTGTTTTTGAACTGTGTTGTGTTGAAGCATACCAATTTTTCTGAGACTGCATTTTCCATACTTAAAAGTCAACTCTCATCTGCCATGTTGTGATTTTACTGCTGTGAGATGAAGCTTCTGCTTAAAGTTGACATTACATATTTGACATATGCCCTTTGACTCTGAATGTAAATCATACTGAGCGCAAACTGAGACCTTCAAATGCTTTCAAAAAACGAGGCCTGGTATTTGTGTGTAAGAATCTTTCTGTGTGTGTGTTTGTATGTGCGTTTCTGTGCATGTTAAAGTGTGTGTGACAGGGCGGGGGAGATTGTGAGGATACCCAGGGTGTGTAAGTGGCGGAAGGTCAGGTTGACAGGTCACCGCCTGCAGGGTCTGTGTACACTGCTTGACTTGGTCTGTTTACGCCTGTCATGTCACTGTTTGCACACGCTCGGTGTGTGTGTGTGTGTGTGTGTGTGTGTGTGTGTGTCTGTGTCTGTGTATGCTGTTGTGTGTGAAAGAAAGAGAGGGAGAGGAGTGTCAGGGGTGTTTTACCCCTTTCTGTAACCCCTTGTCCGTACTAGTGACATGCGTGCACACGCACACACACACACACACACACACACACACACACACACACACACACACACACACACACACACAGAGGCCTGTGAGCTATGAGAAAGGCCAGTGTTGGTTTAAACCTGGGCCAGGGTTTAGGTGGATCACTGAACACACACATTCCACACCCAACTGGCCTCAACACAAGTCCCCTATGCGCTACTCAGGGAAGAGTCGCCTGTATGCAGGGTGTAAATATAGGTTTCAAATACAATCACATTTTATGGTATGTACAAAATGCACTTTTTTTTATTGTGTGTATACAGCAGAAGCTGTGGTTCTGAAAAATTACATTGCAATGAACTCACTTGGTGGTTAACACATACACCTCAGCAGAAACATGTATGTCTTGATGGTTAATGAATGATCAGATATGAGCTTCATTTTGCAAAACTTCTGGAAACCTTCAGTGGTACTGTCTCCATGTTGCAGCTCTTATTTCTGATCTTCTTTGTGTTTTCAGGCCGAACGCCTTCAGCTGGGATCAGGTGGTCAGACTGAGCCCTGTGGAAAGACTGGACCATGCCTTCACTGTAGCCAAAGACCAGCTGGCTATTGAGAGGCTACTGGATGCTGAAGGTACTAGCACACTGAGTCACTATGAACACTTTCCTTTATTGTACATACAGGTATTTATTTGGGCAAGAATGACTGTTGGATGTTTAATAAAAATGACAATTGGTTATAAATGGAGATGCATCAACAGCTTTTTATAGTAGTGAAAAAAAAAATAGTTGGCAATGGAATTACTTTTTTTTACTGTCCAAAATTCTCACATATTAAAACACAGTCTGTGTTCACGAAGCCTACCTTCATGTCCTGCCAGCAGTTGGATAAACCCACCGTGGAGCAAATAACCTGGTGTTGTCTTTGGCTGAGGATTTGTAAGAAACTGTGCTGGCTCAGAATATTTTTCTAGTTCATGTAGCACCTGTGGTTGCTCAGTGTGCATGTACTTGAGCTGTCTAAATCAGACACTTCTTGTTATGTCATGACCGAGGGGCAGTCACACCTGACCTGTGTCAAAGCCGGGTTTAATCAGTACAACCTGCCTCAACCTGCCTCTTTCGTTCCCCATACTATCTCCTCCTTTCACCCTTAACTGCTGTCGCACTTCATCTGCCATGCTTCTTTTCTCTTTACGTAATTTTCACCTCTTTATCCCCCGCTCTCTTTTCCCCCTGCTCCTTATGCTTAATTTGTATCTGCAATCTTTCTGCCCTACATTCATCTCCCTCCCACCATCTTACCCCCTCTCTCTCTCCCTCTCTCTCTCAGACGTGGCGGTGCAGTTACCAGATAAGAAATCCATCATCATGTACGTGACATCGCTGTTTGCGGTGTTGCCCAAAGATGTGAGCATGGAGGCCATTAGAGAGGTGGAGACCCTGCCGCGCAAATTCAAAGCGGAGCCTGAGGACTCAGGTCCAGGCCCCAGCACTCAGGTAAAATATACACAACAGTATGTTACATGTGATACGATACAGAAGGTACAAGACTAGCTTTTAATTTTAGGGAAAAAAATGGGTTGGACATGTGGTTTTAGACCAAAGGGAGAGTCACCATACTATTCTCACAATCTGTAAAACTACTCACACAAACGGTGCTCACTGGAGTCCATGGCTGCATCTGTTTTTCAAAGAATTCAAGGTGCTCTTTTATGTGCAAACTTGAAAAAAAAAAAAATCCACAGCTGGCAACCAGCAATGTAGACAGAAACACAGTGGGTCCAAACTTCAGGAATTTGTGATAGGAATTATAAAGCATGCTTCTTAACAAATAGTTGTTTTTCTTTTTATAAGTTTGGAACCAGATTCAATTCAGAACCAGTTGTCAAAAAAACAAACCTAGGTCACGGTTCAGTATGTTTTTAGCACAGCGGGGAAAACATTGGGCTTTTTCTTTCTATTTATTCGAAAAAACTTTAATACTTGACATATATTTTTTTTCTTGATTATTTCAAGTAAAATATTTATCTGCAAAACAAGTCTAGCAAACATACAAGCATCCCAGCTCCTTTTAAAACAACTGAAAAACTGTGGTCGCAAAAAAAAAAAATGGAACCCATAAATGCCTCGAGCTTTGCTGCTGTGTTGAGTTTCTGATAACATTCAGTTTGAAGGCCACAGTCCCTGTTATGTGCAAGCATAGGGAGTATTGCAAAGTGTCTCATTGTGTGTTGCCAGATAGAATGAGTCACTCCCACTCTGAAAAAGCCATCTCCTTCATTCTCTCCAGCACTGCTCATGAAAAGCACAGCAGGCACAGGCAAATAGGGAGCAGAGCCATGACTCACCACTCTGACATTAGCCAACAGACCGAACTGCATGCTGCTGGAAACACAGAGCTGTAAAGGGATGGAGGGAAATGAGGGAATAAATTGGTGAGAATGGTGTGTGCAGAGAGTTGACAGGGAAGGTTGTTTGAGCATTAAAGATGTCTATGTGCTGGTGGGCGAGTGGCTTTAGTGTGTCACTGATGTGCACGTACTGTGGACATTTCCGTGTAAAACTTTATATGGACTTCCCTGCTGTTTCATTAACTTGTGATTGTAATCTATGCACATTTTAGCTTTGTCCTATTCATATTCTTTACATACAATTCTCACTCCCAAGTGAGGAAAAAACAAATATACCTTGATCAAATTGATAAGAATTTAATGTGCGCACTTTAAGCTGTATGCACTAGATGCATTTTTGGCCTCTCCCCGCCTGCTCTACTCTATCGTTTCAGAACATACAGCCCTGGGGCAGCTCGTTTTAGAGGTTTTTAGTCAGAAGTCAGAAAATCCCAAAAACCACCTCTTAAGTTTTTATTGTCCATGGGCACATACTTCACACACCCTGGAACGAGTGCTGGAAAAGTCTTTTTAAATAGTGCTCTGATTGGTCCAACACAGGGTTTACTTTCCTGGCACGCTTCCTCTCCCCATAGGAAGAGATGCTTAATGCTGAAACTGAGTGGAGGAAAAATAAAGGCTCTTTGTTTCTGATGCCTGTTTGGTTTATCCCTTAAGTCTAAGGTTCATAATACTGGTTCATGATGTTGTATAGGTGTTTTAAATTATGCTTTTAGATGATGATTGCTTTCAATATTCATGACAAGTTCAGTTTGAGGTGCAATGAAATTCATTACCATCTCTCAGGTTGGAACATCACTGATGATAAGTGCACTGGCGTGTGTATTGTAATATATCACATGCTCCAGAATCTCAGCTGCAAAAGTGATAAATGCACGGATTGAGTTGAGCAAATCATCTGGTGATAATAAAATGTTCTGTTGAGCCAGACCACAGCTATTTTACAGCGATTCAAGTCAATAAATAGACCAAGGCTGCAGTTTTCTCTCTCGCCCGCGCTCTCTCCCATGCCTGTCTTTCTTTCCCTGTTTCTCCGTCTCTACCAGACAACACTGGTCTAACATAAGGACTTACAGTATTTTTGTGGCTTATTCCAAAATATCCAAAAGGTCATTGAATATTTTCAGCAGGTGACCTTTTCATGAGTTTGCTACACACACATTACTGCTTTGTAATGTCACCCTGGTAAACAAAGGTTCATTTGACTGGTTACTTGTACTGGTTCCTACACACCCATTAGCATTTCTGTCATCCTTCATTTGGCATGGCTGCCACTGCAGAGATTTTATCTCTTGTTCATTTCAGCTCCAGAAAGATTTGTTGAGCTCTGTGAAACTGTTTTCAAACATTTCCTTCACAAAATGGAAACCTTGAATAGTTCAGTGCTTGACAGAGGACATCAAATATCCATGTGGTCTTTTGAGGTTGTGTTGACTTTGGATTTAGAAAAGGCTGGTTATGTTGTTTAGGGAAGTTGATGATGGTAACTGCACTAACAGGACAACTGTCACAGGAGGGTTGTCTTCACATGTAAACTGAGACCATTTTGTTACTTTGAATTCCAGAGTATAAAGTGTGAGGTTAAAGAGATTTCCTTCAGCTGTCTCACTTTAAATCTTGCGCTCTTTAAACACACTCTTCCCCCTCATGTTTAAAGCAATCGTTTCCTGTTCTCAAATTCAGTTTTTGACTCCTGCCCTTTTTAGCTAGTACAATCCATCTCTCTGACTGTACACCCAACTTTCCCCATGATACCAGTTTGTTTCAAACTTACTGCTATTCCTAGAATGAGGATTGACCTGCCCAGCGTGCCAGGGGCACCTCCCAGCATCCCATAATAGGCCAGCAGTTGTGTTTTTTTTTTCTCAACTGAGCAGGGCAGGTCGCTCTGCATGCTCCAGAGCTGTGCAGGCCCCTCCTAGATGTCTGGTTCTATTTTAAAACTTGCCAGCTGATGTTCACAAATGAAATTCAGAGTAAAGGACAAATAGAGGTTTTGGGTAACACCATGTTTCATAGAAATTGTTGTCCTGAGAGCTTTATCTTTTCAGTTTAGTGATTTAATGTGGCAACATGGATGTGACATAATAAAGAGGCAAAAACTTGTTTTCTTTCCAATTTAAAGAAGTGGACTTGGCCCTGTATAATGACATTACAATAAAAGAATACATCTGTAAATGTTAGGCTTTGTAGAGTGCTTGTGCTTTCATCCCCTGCCTCATGTTTCTCAGACTGCACAGAAGGAAGAAACAGGCAGAAGCCCCCGTCCTGAGACCCCCAGCACCCTGACGGAGACAGAGGGGGAGATGGAGGGCAGCTTGCTGGAGGTGGACCTGGATAGCTACCAGACCACGCTGGAGGAGGTACTGACCTGGCTGCTGTCGGCTGAGGATGCCCTACAGATTCAGGATGAGGTGTCGGACGATGTGGAAGAAGTCAAAGAGCAGTTTCACACACACGAGGTAGGAGGAGACCCAAGCATGCACACACATCTATACAAAGGTTTACAAATGATAAGTTATGTGGTGCTTCTCAAAGGTTAGTAGATGACTGTTAGTAGTAACTGTCTAAAATTTTAAAACCTAGATGCTTAATTAGCTTTTCCCTAAATTGATGTAAACTATATATCAGCTTGGAATGAGACATCATATTGAAAGACCAAGTATTTGAGACAATGACACACTTACTTGTACACCAGTTTTTTGTCTTAGAACTGTCACTCTCCATGACGGATGTATCCCAAAGATAGAGGCTTCCCACAGCCAACAGTACATGCTCCGTACATTATGGGCATGCCAGCAATCCTGCTTAGAACGGTGGCGCATAGTACCCCCACCCTATGGTGCCCTGGCCCAGAACTGACTCGCTTGCTTGAGAAGGCGTAGTTTCTGGGTCTGCATTTGTGCATGTGTGTAAAGGGGCTTTGGCTGGATTCCCTTGGCTGAAATGTGAATATTTGCGAAGTCTAATGTCTGGAATCCAGGTCAAAGCAGAAAGCTGGTAGTGAGATCGAGCGCAACAAGACCCAAAGCCTCTTTAACAGCCAGGCTTTTCAGGAGATCTAAAAAAAATCAATCCAGTTTGTTTCGGCCTGGTTGTTCACGTACTTACTCCAGCTTCTCCAGCAAAGCCTCATCAAAAACAATGTGCTCAGAGGTGCCGTCAAAAATGCTTACTCATCCAGAGAGCTCACAGAAAACAGACAATAACTCAGTTCATTGGCCTTCATGTAGCTGAGTACAAGAACCAGTAAAAAGCAGCTCTTCTTCGGGGCTCAGAAGTAACCAAACTCCTTCAGATTTACTCTCGTATTTCTTCTTGAAGCATTTATCTCTCCTTTTCTGTTGTACAATTTGCCTCAGTTGGCCACTTGATAGAGTCTGCCCTTCAGTTAGTGCTCACAGGCTCGTACTCACTAACGCAAGGGTGCACACGTGTTGCCCAGTTTTTCTCCAAGGTGTTTTTAAGTGTTAAACTGGGTGAAATTAGAGGGTGGAGAGAGAAACATGTCCAGATGTTAGTATGTACGTGCCCAGTGCCAGTACGGAGCCCCAGATTATATAAGCAATGGTTGACCAGGGAGTTAGACTGAATTTGGATTATGTCTAAGGGTATGCGTTTATACACTCTCGCTCAATTTAACTCACCTTGATTATCCCATCTTTTGGTTTGTTTCTAGCACACAGCCTGTCAGCTAGCCCAACACTTCAGATTGAAACTGTCAGACATTTGATGTCAATTTATATATAACTATTATTATCATCATAATTATTATTTATATCACAACCATTTACTCCTACTCCCCTTTAAGGCCTTTATGATGGAGCTGACAGCGCACCAGAGCAGTGTGGGTAATGTGCTGCAAGCTGGTAACCAACTGATTGCCCAGGGAAACCTGACGGAGGAGGAAGAGGATGAGATTCGGGAGCAGATGAGCCTCCTCAATTCCCGCTGGGAGAGCCTCCGGGTGGCCAGCATGGATCGCCAGGCCAGGTAGATACACACACATATACACCTGCCTTGGTCCTGTAGTTGTATTGCAATTCCTTTGCTGTTGTTTATTTGCAAATGGAAAATGTTACCTGTTGATTTGTGTGATTTTTTTATCTTTTCTAAGAAAACTTAAGCTTAGAAATAGAAAACTTTTACAGATTTTTTTTTACAGTGTAGTGTGCAGGGACATCACATCATGAGCCACAAAATATCCAGTGGAGTAATTTTTCATTCAGTATCACTGTTTGACCCTACATATTTACGGGTTTTTTCTGTGAAGAATGTGCAAGGCTGCAAGCTGTTTGAAGGTGACACCTGATAAGCCTTGAGCTTCCCAAGGCCTAACAAATCTGATGTTCAATCTGTGTTATCAAGGTTTATGATGCTTCAGACTCACACACACACACAGACACACACGCATTCACACAGTCGTTTGTAAATTGTATTCATGATGTCCACTTGAGCATTTCTTGACCCTGATGTAAAAGTATATAGTGCTTGTGTGTGTCATGACTTACTGTCCGTGGCGTCTGTATACAGCATTGCCCCTCGCGCCAGTGTTTGTGCTACTGTCAGGCAGCGAGATAACCAGCTGAACAGTTAAAGTTTATTCTACTGATAGCTTTCATTTCCTTTGTACCTTTACACACCCACTTCACTGTCTCCTTGTCCTTACTCTCTCCTTTTCTCTCCAGGCTCCACGAGGTCTTGATGGATCTTCAACAGCAGCAGTTACAACAGCTTTCTGATTGGCTGACACAGACTGAAGAGCGAATCAAAAAGATAGAGACAGAACCAGCAGCTAAAGACCTGGAGGTCTACAAAGAGCAGATAGAGCAGCACAAAGTAAATACAGCTTCCTATTGAAATATTTTCTATCTTGCATGAATCTCAATGAAGAATGGGTAATTGATTAAACATGGACCAGGCAGACTATAGAAGAAATCCTGTCCTATGTATGCTTGTTTCTCATGTTGATCCAGGTTGATGTGATACATACTGTATTTGTATGAATTGATCATGTTGTCAAAATTGATGCTGTAGTGTAATGAGTCGTGCAACGTCTCCATGGTTTCAACATAAAGAGTAAATACTTTTTGCCAGCTGTTAATGGGTAATATGTGACCTGTGCTGAATTCACTATTTGTGTTTCCGCTCAGGAGCTCCAGAACGACCTGGAGGCAGAGCAGGTGAAGGTCAACTCTCTAACACACATGGTGGTTGTGGTGGATGAGAACAGCGGTGAGAGTGCCACTGCTGCCCTGGAGGAGCAACTACAAGTAAGATGGCTTTTGTCATTTCAAAGAGGAAAGTCGTCTTATAGTACATGCAGTAAATTCTGTGCCTTTTATTTCCCACTCTGAAATAATAACATTGTACATTTTTGCCAAAATACAGAAATTATATTATTGTGCTTAGCTTTTTGTTGTCTGTTGTCTTAGTTTTGTGTCTGTAGATAATTTCTCTATGTCTATGAACTTTGGTTTAAAGGGGACCTTTACCAGGCCTTTGCGGCTTGTATTAATTTTTGTCTTCATCTTGCTCAGTCGTTGGGTGAGCGCTGGGCAGCTGTGTGTCGGTGGACGGAGGAGAGGTGGCACAAGCTGCAGGAAGTCTTCATGGTATGGCAACAGCTTCTCTCAGACCAGGTAGGACTGTCTAACAAACACATACATGATAAATGTCTTTCTTCACTCCCTCTAATTAAATGACCAGTTGTAATGAACCAGTTCAACACTTGAAGACTGAGCTATACTGAAATGTACCAAAAAGGTCAAAAGTGTCATTTAAATCTTCAAAACTGCTTGACTGCTCTTTGTATATCCCACTCCATGAAACAAAAACGTCCTATCAGTGGATAGTGAATCTTTCAGTCTTTCAGATCCGCTCTTGATAGCTTAACAAAAACATTTAAATTGAATCCTAATGTTATTAGATCTGCAATCCCTACATAGCCCTGAACACACTGTTATTTGAGTTGGCAATGTGTCTTTTGAATTAAGGACTGGACCGGATTGCTACAACAACACTTTGTTTTGTAATGTTTACTCAGTAATTGAACTTGATGCTGTTTTCCCCACCTCTTCTACAGAGTTTGTTCAGAGTGTGGTTGGCAGAAAAAGAAGAGGCTTTGAGTGAAGTACAGACCAGCAACTTTAAGGACCCAAGTGAAATGAATACTAATGTGCGCCGGTTAGCAGTAAGTAGAGTGCCAGCTCTTGGTAGTTGCTCTGCTGTAATTATAGCATTTGCTGGGTAATATGATGTGTTGTAAATGTTGGTGGCTAATCTAGTGAATGCCTCTACAGCTTCTTTACTCAAAAGAAAACGGAATAATGGATGTTGACCTAGACAGTTCAATACCAGCTGCAACAGATACTTAAACAATAACTGCCTTTAACTTGTTTTTTGTCTTTCAATCCTTTAGATTTTAAAGGAAGACATGGAAAAGAAGAGGAGGACTCTGGATCAGCTGTCTGATGCTGGACATGATGTGATATCGCTACTCCGGAGCGCTGAGGCGGGATCTAACATAGAGACAGACACAGAGGAGCTGGCACATAGATGGGACAACCTGGTGCAGAGGCTGGAGGATTGCTCCTTCCAGGTGTGTGTTCCAGGGGTTTCATCTTCACCAATAACTGTACTTAAAAAACAGTCCCAGTGACGAGACACCTGGGCTGGTCGAAAAGCATCAGTGCGATGATTTTGCAAAAACCACATGGCTGTTGAGCCTAACAAATTCAGCAGGTGCTACATTTCAGACGCCCTGGTCATTGTTGGAGAAGAAACTTGTAATTTAAAAGTTCAGTGGTGGCTACAAGCCACACTGCGCTTAAATCACCCTGGAAGAAGATGAAGTACAGCAAAGCTCCCACAATAAAATAAAGTTAAGTCGGCAGGAGTTGCTTAAAAACATGGCTCGGCTTCCTTTGTAAAGAAACCTTTAGACAGGCTCAACAATGTGAATGTGTTGTTTTGCCATTCGCAGTGGCAGGACAAAAGACAAAAAGGGGAAGTAGAGGGAGGTCCACCGATACGCTCAAGGCTCATTAGAGAGATTAATAACAAAAGGATTAAAAATAATCACTCGCCTCAAAAATAGTTCATAATTTTAGTTGACTGACAAAAATTTGTAATTTGAATTCAGTTTTTCAATCAAGCTTTCCAAAGAAAATTGTAAACTTTCAATTGAAGTCACTTCAGCCTTTGAGAATGTGTGGAATAGTTCTAACACCAGAAATTCCTATGCTAACTTAGATGAATGTGTTTCTCATCGACCTAGTAGGGTACAAAATGTTATGTTTACCTGCAGTTTTGCTTTGTCTACATGTCCTGTTTGTTTATGGTTTTGTCACTGTGGTTGATTTCTGTTCTCACTGCTAAGGTAATGGAAGCTGTGACAGATGCTGGGATGACTCAGGTGGAAGAACAAATAGTCGTGGACACAATTGCAGTGGCCGCAGCTGC
Organism: Seriola aureovittata; assembly: GCF_021018895.1. Classification (NCBI taxonomy): domain Eukaryota; kingdom Metazoa; phylum Chordata; class Actinopteri; order Carangiformes; family Carangidae; genus Seriola; species Seriola aureovittata. The sequence goes on along the minus strand of NC_079382.1, from coordinate 13,617,242 downwards.
TTCGATCCCTGACCAGGAGTTGGCCCCACCTGCTCCCCCTAAGAAACGACTGGTGGAGACAGATGCAGAAGTCAGACGAATGTAGGAGCTTGGACACACATGGACGGACTACACCTCCTTTGTCAAAAAAAGTGCAAGAATAAAAGACAGGCAAACACCCACTAATACAAACATTGTGTTCTTTGTTCTGCAGGTTTGAAAATAAGCTTTCTGACCTCCTGAGCTGGATTAAATCATGGAAGACGTCCGCTCAGGCGCTGGCCTCCACACACCCTGAAACTACACCTGACACATCAGACCTGCAGGAGAAACTAAAGGTACACCTGCTGAAGATACAGCTTAAAAAGAAACAAACCTGACTTAAAGTTAGAGCATTTGTTTTGAGAATCATGCATTAAATATGCGTTTGACCAATCACTTCAGGAGTTGGAGTTCGAACTCACAGCAAAGGAAACCACAGTTCGTCAAGTGATCCAGGAGGGACGGGGCTTGATGGACCAGTTAGAGAGAGGTATGAAAGAAAGAGGAGTTTGCCTTTGCTCATTGACACTGAAATTATACATTATTATACACAATAAACCAAATAATTATTCTAAACAAATCCATCCAAGCTTTGACAACAGTCTTCTGAAGTGTACTAAGATGCTGCCTCATTTTTACCATTTCTCAGAGGCTTTAACACAAATCTTCCCTTTCCCTGTTAAACTGTGTTTGTTTTGTAAGACTTTACTACTTCTCCACAGCTGCTTGGTATTTTCTGTGTATTTACAAGTCCAAATTTTTATCATCATTCAGTTTTAGATGCCAGTTATTGGAACGTGTGCATTTGTGTGTGTGGAGTAGTAAAAATCTGTCAACCTGCAGGGTTGCTGACTTCATATAACTGCTCAATGAAATGAAGAGACACTCAGGAGTTTTATGAGTTTACACTGCTCTGCAGGCAGTGAGAGGTAGTGAAGCAGCACCACTGAGTTAAAGTAGATTTGTTAAACTCAACTTCTTTTATCCCCCGTTTGCTGTTTTCTCACCCGTGGTGTCTGTTTTCCAATTTTTTATCTACGAGTGTTTTAACCTCTCTTTCTCCCATCAAAAACTCATAACACAGGCTGTGACACAGTCAGACTAAATTATGTAAAAACTTTACTAAAAGTCCTAATTGCTTAAGTGCATTCATTGTGACGTTTTATAAATGTTGGCTTGTGTGTCTCTCTGTAGAGGGTTTGTGTGTGGACTCGGTGAGGGCAGACATAGACCTGATCCAAACTGAGTTGGATGTGTGTGCGAGAGAGCTGCAGGCAGCCCGTGAGCGAGTTCACACCCAGACCCGGGTCAGAGCAGTGTCTGCAGAGCTGACAGACCTGGACCGGGTCTTGCAGGAGCAGGACCGGTGGCTGGACTCCACCTTGGCTGTAGAAAAGTGTGACCAGGCCGAGCTGAGAAACCTGAGCGGAGAATGCCAGGTGAGTTTCATTGTCTCAGTCCGCAATTACCCCGATCTCCTGTGTGTGACTTTAATCCTGAATTTCACCTCGTCAATCCTCTTAGGTTGAGCTCATGCAGTTGCAATTATTTCACAGATATTCCATGCAGAGATGAAACACTTACTTAAAAAGACAAGTCATAAATTTTAAAATATTTATGGATGTATACAAGTTCAGAGTTGCCTGAAATACTTTCAAAGTCAGTGACATGTACACAGAGTAAGATGGATAAAACCCGCTCTGGTGTGTCCTGAAGTGTGGAGTTGATGTTTTTCAATTTGAGACTAATTCACTTGGAGGAGGGAGGGAAACCTTTCAGCGTAAAGCATGACTCCATCCAGTAACCTGTGAATTTTCTATAGACTAACATATTGTTGCAGTGTGTCTGCAGTCGTAACTTTTTTGCAGTTAAAAAATGTATTTGATTCTTTAAGATGACACTGACTGTACTCAATGGTACAAAATAAATAAAATACAAGCAAAACAAAATGCTGAAACATACACTTTCCATTTTGTCTCATCATTCTGCATCATTAAAAAACAGAAGTCAATGACATGTTTAAGAAACCCACAAATCATAGAGGCTGTAACTGTATCCCCAGCTGCTTTCAGTTCATTAAATGTCATTATTCAGATTTTTTCATTTTTAAGTCGAGGGAATAATTCTATAAAATTCCCCTTTCTGTCTGAATGTACAATAATAGCAAAAATGATCCCTGCTGAATTATCCATGAACAGTTATCTACTTTTAGGAGCAATCACAGACATCACAAATGGTGATAACCCCTCATTACATGCAAATCAGTGAACTTTCCCCTTCCTGTTGTCTTCCTCAGTCCCGACTTGCCCAGGTCACCGCACTGAGCCGGCAGCTGGAGCAGCTTTCTGCAGAGGCAGGATCACTGGGAGCTGTGCCCTCTCTTAAAGACAACACAGTGGTGGTATCTGCACATCATGCCTCCACCCTGCAGCGGCTACAGAGCAGAGAACAAGAAGTCAACAAAGGTACTTCTGCTGAACGGTGAAAATAATTTGTAAAATCAGCACAGAAGAAACCTGTTCCTAAACCCAGAGCAAGTTTCTCTGTTTTAACAGAACCATATGCTTTTCATGGGACCTGACAGCCGTGAAGCATTGTCTTATTTCAGACAGCTGCAGGACAGGAGATTTAAGCCTTCCTTAAGACAAAGACCAATTTCTCTCTCCTTGCTCTCGGCACAAAGCTTTCAGGTTTATATGGGGACAAAGAGTGATAGTTAAGTTCAGCAGAGCTCAGTCCCACAGTGGTTGTTTAAATTTGACATTAGCTTTTATATGAAACCTTGGCCAGCCACAAGTAATAGATGATGCCCTTATATGGCCTCCAAAATCTCACAGATACGTCAGTGTATATGTGAGCGATTGTGTGTAAGATCATGCCTCTGTGCCAGCTCCATCTCTACCTGAGGACGTGACTTGGACCTGGAGCAGCCTTGAAAATCAGTCACCGTTTTACCTCTGGAATTTACACGCGCAGCTCTGGGCCAAGAACAAGCCTGTAAAGGGAGGCTTAAGTGCGCTTCTCCTTTCCTGACCATAGGTGTGTGTGAGTGTGTGTGGGTGTTTGTGTTGCTTTGCCTCTTGGGCTTTTATGACTGTGAAGATTTGGATGAGAGCCAAGGAAAACCATTTTGTTTCTGCTTGAGGGCAGTCTACCTCTTGCTGGGGCCTCTCTCTATCACCCCCCCACCCCCACCCCCACAGTTACGCTCCATCTCTGCTCTTTGTGTATGTAAACATAGCCAGATTATGTAAGCATTAAATCACCTGGTAATTAAAACGCTGACAGAGAAGGAAAGGAGAAGGGAGACAGTTGAGGAGACGAGCAGGGACAGATATAAATTTAGTCAATCTGCATAAAGTAGGTTGATGTAGTTAAAAATTGGTACTACTTTACTTATTTATTTAATCACCTCTGCATTATGGGTAAATAACAGTATAACCATGGCTTAATGATGTATTCAAAATGTGTCCGGTATGAATGATGCATGACTTGGTTAAGAGAGCACAACTAAACTTACTTAAAGAAACATGCTGTCAAACATCAGGGATCCTCTTACAGCATGGAAAACGCACACACATGCACACACATACACACACATACACTGAGAAAGAAATCCCAAATCAGCTCACTGCCCCCTTGTGGTAGAAAACTTGATGCTTCAGACTTGTAGTAAAAGTTTTGTCTCTCTTTTCTCCCCCATTCTACACAAATCCCCCACTCCCCCCTTGTCTTGTTCCAGCCTTGGCCACCCCTGAGGCCAGTCAGATGGTACCGTGTCCAGTGGATGGTCTAGAGGCCAGACTGGCCACTCTGAGAGAAGGAATAGTAGACATCCCTACCACTGAAAGGGCAGTGGAGCGGGCTCAGGTGAGTAGTCTCATAGTCCTGATAAGAGTCATTTATTTTATGGCTCTCTGTGAAAATCATAAGTAAAGTCCATGGTAAACTTTCCACCAAACCTCATTTGAATATATAAACTACACATATCCTGATAACTACCAGACAGACAGATAACCAGGAATGAAAACATTAACTCCTAGGTGGAGGTTACCACACAAAGTATGATCTGAAAGTCTCATTGTTAGAATTATCCTATATTTTTTATGCTTTTAGATTGTCTTTGAGGTGCCACTTGAGGGTGTTTTGAGGGATGCAATCTGTTCTATTATTCTTCTTATTAAAATATTATTATTTAGTTTTCAGAATATAAATTGGAAAACAAACTATTTATATTTAGATTCACTTGTTTTTTTATTATTCTTATTATACTTATGATTTTATAATCATACCATTGTGGTTTAATTCTGATCTTTTTACATATTTTGTATTATTACTTATTCTGCAATTCATTGTTGCTACCTGTATTGGTAGGCCAAATATTTTTACTCCCAATATATCAGTGAGAGTGTTAATATCTGTCTGCTGTCATTTTTGTGTGGCACACAATAGGCCCTTTATCAGCCAGTCACTTCCCTCTGCACTGTATCAAACCTCTTTGTAGAGGGAGAAGGGTGTGGGTGTGTGCGTGTTTTGGTATGTAGTTTTGAGATATGTGTGTTGTTGTGTTTCGTGTGTGTTATTGTGTGTGTTTCTCTCCTCCTCCATCTTTGCTGGAATGTGGCTCAGTCCAGCTCTTGTTATCGTGGCAGATAGGGCATGGTGCCGGTTGCGGGGGGGGGGGTGGGGGGGACGACGACGACTTGGCACATTCTGGGCAGCGAGCCCATGCATGCAGCAAGGAGCTCCTAACAGCTCAGTGTGGAGCTGCTCAACCAGTCAGTCAGCCTGACAGCCACAACATACAATCGCATGACAACATCCCTGAGTCCTATTAGCAATTAGCCTAATTATAGAAGGTGATAATCATCTTCTTTGTAATCACTATACACAAAGGTGAATTGTTTTAAACATGTAAACATAGTTGACTGTTATCCTCCATTACAGAAGTGGTAGTACTTTAATCACCAGTGTGTACTTACCTGTGTAGATTTATGAAACAGTATGTACTTCACACGACTTAAATACTGTGAAGGTATGGGATTGCATTGGTTGCAACAACACATGACTGTCTTTGTACAAATGCTTTTATTTGAATGCTCTGTCCTTACATTGTTGTCACATGGAAAATTATGTACAGGAGGTTCGAGGAATTTCATTATATAGTTAAAGGTGGAGATTTTGACCATTAGTAGCTCTATGGAGCGATGTTTTGAGGAGCAGGTCCCGTAGCACACAGGTGATACGTTATGCTTAATACTATTCCACTGAACAGTTTCAGCCGGTTACACATATGCAGACATGGATGTTAATAATGCAGGTTTCAAAATATAAAACGTATCAGCTTTGCAAATGTTTAATGAGAAAGAAAATACATTAAGCATATTTGTAAAGCCTTGAGGATACACACAATGAGTTTTGGTGAAGAATTTTTCAGCCTGAGCTCTTGTTCACCTCAGGGCCTGTGTCTAGAGATTGAGCAAACACAGCAAGCCTCCGATCCAACAGAACTACAAAGATGGAGTCAACTCTCCTCCAGGGCTCGTGAGGAGCTGGGGACTCTGCAGTGTGTCCTGGGTAGCATGAAGGACTATCAGGTAGCTGTCATTTGTGTTATAGAAAACTGCTGTATGTTATGGTTTATGTCTTCACTGGATAAGAAATGAATGGTAATAATACAGTCGTTCAATGTTGTTGTTAGGTATGTTTGGTGCAAATTGAACGTTGGTTGGATGCGGTTCAGGAGCTGTTGTCTCGTGATGCCACGGGTTCGGGCGACACAGAGAGTCTACAGGAAGAGCTTAACCAGTGCAAGGTGAGAGGACAACAGATTTGAACATTCTGGTGGCAAAAACAACATGACTTCACTACTTAAAAGTTAATTTTTTAAGGCCACAATCTCTTAGCGATACAGATTTTGGATAGTTTTGCTTTGACCTAAATTGATAATAATTGAATTTGGTTTGCATAACTGCAAAGTATTATTCCTAAAGTTTTTTTCCTTTCTCATAACAAGGAGTATGTGAATGAGATGGAGTCAGTGGAAGGTTCATTGAAGCAGATGGGAGAGAATGTGAGTGCTGTACAGGCAGCTACAGTCCCAGGACTGGCCAAGTGGGGGCAGAATAAGTTGGAAGAGTCGCGGGGCAACTGGGACACACTTAGCAAACAGGTGAAGGAAAATCTGAACTTCTGTTTTTTCTGTTTGCACGGTGTGTGGTTTTTTATGTTATTCATGGTAGAATTTTTATTTTGTGTGTACATACATGCATTCATTCACATAATTACACTGATACAGGATTAATTTGAAATCTCAGTGTCACCAGCTTAAACACAAAGTCGCATAGGTCTTGGTTTATAAAGTAAAGTCTTACATAAATTATTCTTACGTTTCTCTTACAAACCTGATGGCATATGCTTCCCTCCAGCTGCTGAGCCATCAGGAGCGTGTGGCGGAGAGTCAGGAGAAGCAGGTGAATCTGAGGAAGGACTTGGCGGAGATGCAGGAGTGGATGGCCCAAGTAGACGAGGAGTTCCTCATGAGGGACTTTGAGTACAAGAGCCCTGAGGAGCTGGAGGCATCGCTGGAGGAGATGAAGGTGGGTGTGACTGTTTGACCATTGAGTGCCATCTTTCTGTACAGGTCTGTTGTCATCGTCCTCCTCTCACCTGTCCTCATCTCTCACAGAGAGCTAAAGAGGATGTGCTACAGAAGGAGGTGAAGGTAAAGATCCTGAAAGATAGCATCAACATGTTGGTGTCCAGATCATCGCCGCCCGGTGGAGGTCGTGGAAAGGAGCTGACATCAGAGCTAGAGGGGGTACTAGCCAACTACCATAAGCTCTGTGATCGCTTCAAGAGCAAGTGTCACACTTTGGAGGTAATGTGTGTGTGTGTGTGTGTGTGTGTGTGTGTGTGTGTGTGTGTGTGTGTGTGTGTGTGTGTGTGTGTGTGTGTGTGTGTGTGTGTGGTGTGTGTGTGTGTGTGCGTTTGTGTGCGTGCGTGTGCGTGCGTGCGTGTGTGTGTACATGTGTATTTGCGTGTGTGTGTGTGTGGGGGGGTCTTTCTGTATAGGAGAAAGTTTAAAGTTGAAGTTTTATTGTTTTTGAATCAAAATATAGATCCTGACAAATGAACTATACTGCATTCAGTTAAAAATGACCACCTCTGCTGTTTTAAAAATGTACTTGCACCACAGCTTACAGACAATGGGAAAAGTGTCTGGTCATAGTGGATTTAAGTTGTCTTTGAGTTTAAGGTTAAAGTGTTGTTATTGTATAAAAAGCTGCAGTGACACACAAAAATAATTCACAATTTTATGCATGAATGGCCCAATTTGTCCATCACCTTGCAGCTCCCATGGCTCAGTATTAGAATGACATGTCCGTTTATGGGATGTGTCATTTCTTCAGCTCTCTTTTGTTAATTTTCATGCAAAGAACAAGAGAAGCTGGAAGGGAATACTGGTGATTCTTGCTTTCAGTGCTAATCTGTGAGTGTAAAATCATAGTTTGGGGCACTGTTTTTGATTATCATCCTTCAGACTCTGCAGGGTAAAGGTCGAACAAAGCACTGAGTTGTGCTTATGCTCATGTATACTCTTTGCCTGAAGTCCATTAGTCACCATCCTGCCTTGTCCTTAGAGTTTTGCTGTTTAATTTGAGTGTAAGAGTCTTAAACATTTTTTTTTTGGTAAAGTGCCTCTCAGTGTTTTTTAATATGGTCCTTCAACACTGAAGCGAGGGCATTCTCAATAGAGCTGTCACTTTTTAGTAACATCATTTGTGTTTCTTTGGATGTGCATTTGAATGTGTGGGTGTGTGGGTGTGTTTGTGCTGTGTGTGTTGGGGTGTACTGTGTAGGAGGTTTGGTCCTGTTGGATGGAGTTGCTTCAGTACCTGGACATGGAGCAGACTTGGCTCAACACTGTGGAGGAGAAGGTCCAAGCTACTGACAACCTGCCGGAGAGCACGGAGACCGTCAATGAAGCTCTGGAGGTGTGCACGCACGCACGCACGCACACACGCACGCACGCACACACGCACGCACGCACGCACGCACGCACGCACTGTAATCACGTTAAATTCCTCGTACTCTTCTTCTTTATCAAATTTTCCCCTCTTGGTTCTTAAACTCTTTAAAGGAAAAATTTTCTGGGGATTATTAGTGTTAAACACATTTACCTACAGTCAGACTTGCTCTATAGAAGCCTCCCTCTGAGTGCAGCTTGAAGGAATTTTAAGGGTAACATTAATCATCTTAATTCCGTTGCTGGATGCCTGTGGGATCAGTAGCAGCAAAAGGAAAGAGGTTGCACAATCCTTTGACACAAGGTTATTGGCTACATAGTAAGACTTTTAGTTTGGGACAGCATGACACAAAAGCAAGTCCAGTTGCCCTTGATTACATTTTTCTTGGATCACTATTATTTCAGGTGCAATATGTTTATGTGCAAATTATCACATACTTTACATAAATGCTATGAAACTGGAATTACTGGATTACATTTGGAAAAACTTTTTTGAAAATGGGCTTATTCATTGAGCTTGGCTGCAGGCACCGGTCAACAGAAAGACAATAATGAATCTGACATAATCTCTGTTCTTACTTATTGTGGAAATTAGTTACTTTATAAATATGTAAATTATAATGAATAATATATTTAGACCATCAGTTCATATCTGACTTTGTTTTAAAATTATACCTATTTCTGTGGCTATTTTGAGAGGGGCTGCTGCTGGAAATGTAAGTAGCTTTGGTAAACTGTCACCACATCATTAAACATATATTCAAACTGCTTTGAGAGACATATAACAGGCCATTAGTTTGGGTAGGTAATCGAACGGTCCATTTAATATGTAACTACATGTTAATAACCTCATTGTCTTTGACTTTGTCATATAAATTTCTTCTGCTTTCTTTTGCTCTGCTGCTATATCTGTAGACTGCCTCCAGCATAACTGTCAAAGTCACTTTAATCACTGTGCTGCCTCTGTAACATCGCATAGTGATGAAGGAAATTGAAGACCCTTGAAGACAATGTTTCTCCTTCTCCTCTTTGTCCTTATATGTTTTTGGCTCTTTTCTGAGCCCCCACCCCCCACCCCCTCACCCCAACCTCGTTCTCTCACCCTTCACCCTTCCCAGTCTCCCAGTTTCCTAATCAGACTCACCCCTCTGGAGGGGGGCTGTCGCACTCTGTCTGTCCATTACCTCCGGGAAGGAAAAGCACATTTAATGACCCCCACATAAACAATGACTGCTGGATCCAAATAAGCGCCGTCACTTGACAAGCCTCTCTCTCACTTGTCTCTCATTTCTCGTTCCTGTTATCGTCTTTTTTTTGGTTTGCCTCCATCTGACACACCCACCATTTCTGCATCTGCACTCCATCTGTTTGCTCAGCTTTTCGGTCCTTTCTCAATCTTTCACGCATATAAACACACACTTTTTACTCATTTACTGGATTTGTTTTTCTTCTCCCGTGTTTTGTGTTCCTCAAGTGTTTGGTTTGTATCTGTAGCTTTGATCTGTGTTTTTACTTGTTCCTGCTGTCCAGCTTCTGATGTAAAACTGTTGGAACTGTGAAGCCGTTCAGCTTTCTTGATCTTTGTTGTGGCTTTACCAAAGGACTGTTTTATTCAATTTGACTCCTTCGTGCTCACTTCCTTTCCCTTTTTGCTTGAATTTTCAAATTCATTGCGCAGATATTTACCTTCTTCTCCATCTCTCCATTCACCACCAGTCTTTGGAGAGCGTGCTTCGCCACCCGGGGGACAACCGCACGCAAATCAGAGAGCTGGGTCAGACGCTGATTGACGGGGGCATATTGGATGAACTCATTAGTGAAAAACTAGAGGCCTTTAATTCTCGTTACGAGCAGCTAAACCACCAGGTCAGGACCTTGTCTTTGTGTGTTACATCTATATATGCCATACATTTTCACTGTTACAGTTTGTATTTGAATATATCATTTGCAAACATGCCACTGTGTCATGTTTCTCAGACTTATTTGTGGGCTGTACTTGACTGTAGTGTCACCATTTTATGTATTGAGATTTGTATGTATAATAATACCCAACACTGAATACACCTTTGTATTGTATTATTTATTTATATTGATAATTATTCAATTTGCTTTTCAGTATATTTTACATCAAAGAGTTCATTGTATTATTGTGCACTTGGTACATGATATTTTTCTGGTGTCCTCCCTCATATGTTCAATCATAATAAAGACTATGCCTTTATGCAGCTTCTCATTCAGTTAAAAACAACAGAAACAATCTGTATTGTAGATGAGGTGTTTTGACTCTTGTGTATAACGGTTACTAATAAGATACATCAGCCATTATATTCAGTCCCACTGTCAGCAAATGGTCTTCTCCTTGTTAGCTTCCATATAGAATATCAGAATAACTGAAAAATTCAAACTCCTGACTTGCTGTCCGTGTCCTCATCCAGGCGGTGAACCGGCAGATCAGCCTCGAGCAGCAGCTGCAGACACTGAAGGAGAACGAACAGGCGCTCCAATCGCTGCAGGAGTCTCTGAGCCAGCTGGACCACACGCTCACCTCCTACCTCACTGATCGCATAGACGCCTTCCAGCTCCCACAGGAGGCGCAGGTACAGGGCACATGCATAGCACAAACACATCCATACCCAGAGAAGTCACCAAACAAGATGTGACACCAAAGCCTGGTGGCTCTTACTTCATAGAGTGTCATCTCACCTGTCTGAAGTTTCCTCCCTGCGGCTTGGAGCCCAATAAATAGTAAAATAATAATATATAACAGAAGTCCGCAGTCTGAAAATCTCGTAAATAAAATTACACTTAAGTAATGAAAAAATATACTTTATAGATTTCAACAGTATATAATTTGTTGTTAAATAGGTCATAATTGAGGAAGCATAAATATATTTGTCCTTCTCAACATATAATAGTAGTACACATTCACGCTGCGAGTACAAAAACTCAGAAAATACCTAATGAATGGTAAAAGGTATGGTCAAAGCAAGAGCATATCACATTTGTGATGCATGTCTTCGTTTCCACTTCTTCCTCAGACCATCGGGGCAGAGATCGCAGCACACGAGGTGACAGTAGAAGAGATGAGAAGGAGGAACGTGGCCAACCTGCCTCCGCCGACCACTGATGGCAAGGCTGCCCGTGGTGGGACCATGTTGGATCAGCTTCAGGTAACACTGACTCCTACTGGAGAACATCAGAAACTACATAAACTGATGTCCAACTTTTTCTCTACTGATGCCGCCACTACATTATCATGACATTACTAACGTAACACTCCCATTAACCTCACATTTGAAGTATAAAAAAGGAATGTATCAAACTAATTTTAGTCTTCCTATAAGCCTTGCATAAGAAAAGTGTTTACATGCGCTTGGCACCAGTGTAAATGGATTGTTGCAGCTGTTTGTCATCCAGGTTGTGAAACAGTTGTATAACTTTATTAACTCTCCCTTCGCTCACTGCAGAGGAAGCTGAGAGAGATCTCCACAAAGTACCAGCTATTCCAGAAGCCCGCTAACTTTGAGCAGCGCATGTTGGACTGTAAGAGGGTCCTTGAGGGTGCCAAGGCCGAGCTGCACATTCTGGATGTCAAGGATGCGGATCCGGAAAAAATCCAGTCCCACCTCAGCGGTTGTATGGTGAGAACCAGACTACCTTATTTGTAGCTGATTGTTGTGCACATTATAAATGCCCAGCAAAATTTAAAGTGATTACAAAAAATATAAAGATACCTGCCAACCTATTTTATGCAGACACAAACACACATAGTCTATCTCACATTCATTTCCCTTCTTTTTGCTGTTTAGAAATTATACAAATTGCTGAGTGAGGTGAAGCTAGAGGTGGAGACAGTGATTAAGACAGGTCGTCAGATTGTGCAGAAACAGCAGACTGAGAACCCCAAGGCCATGGACGAACAGCTTACTGCTCTCAAACTGCTCTACAATGACCTGGGAGCTCAGGTATGTTATTTTTGTGAAAAATTCAAATCTAATGAATTCTCGTTCTACAAACCGCGGCTCATGTATATAAGTGATATTCACATTATCTTGTTTTGATTCAGGTAACAGAGGGCAAGCAGGACCTGGAAAAAGCGTTGTCTCTGTCTCAAAAGTTCCAGAAGGAGAGCGCTGCCCTGCAGGAGTGGCTGACCACAAATGAGGCTCAGCTCCAGCAGAAGAACAGCTGTGGAGACATGCCAGCAGACATTGATGCTGAGATTGCATGGGCTAATGTGAGCAGCTGCTCTAAACCTTTCATTATATCTCCTCAGCATGATGAGTGTTTCTGTCTCAGGCCAGTAGGTGGAGCAGAGGGACTGTTTGAAGCTACTGAGAACACCAATCTTTCTCTTTCGAAAACCGGAAATGTATCAACAGCATTATTGGAACTGTTGTGAATTAAGCCATTATCCCCCTTACAGTGTAAAAAATGTGTTATGAGTGTTTTCATGAATCACTGGCACTCTTCTGCCCTCTCTCTGACCCTGTGAGAAAGACTGAACATTATTTCACATGATCCCACACACTGAAGCCAAATACTCAGCAACAGTATTATAACTGAAACAGTATGATTTTTAAGTGAGTCACAGGTTCACATGAAGTCAAGTCAAAGGAGGCTACAGTGCATAAAAGAGTGTAGGATGTTTCTTCAAATTCACTTTTTGTTCTTCAGATGTGTTTTTTTGTGAATATAAGTTTATATGCAGTTGAATTTTTTATTTTTGTGTATGTTACGTGTTATTTATGCCTTATCTTCCTGCATACTACATTGTGTGTGATAAATCCTAATGACAGCTAGCTGATAAAGCAGTAATTTACTGTAACCTGGAGACCATCACATGAACCCGTTTGATATATTGTACTGTATGTGCATGCTGCTCCACCAGGGCCTGCTGAAGGAGTCAGAGCGTCGTAAGGCAGAGCTGTCCGGCCTGATGGAGACCAGCGCTGGGCTGCAGACTCTGGTGGATGGCAGTGAGGCTCAGCTGGAGGACAAACTCTTTGGTCTCAATGAATCCTGGGGCCGTGTCCGCACCTGGACCGAGGACTGGCTCAGCGCAGTGCTGGTGAGAGCAAATATTTTGTACAGTAAGCTTAATGAATGAAGATTTGCTGTTGTGTTGTGCTGCTGTGTTCATTATTCTATTTTCTCATAGTAAGTAGATTCTCCCATCTGCTTTAAGTTTTTATGGACATTAGCAAGTGAGCAAAGGCTTTTCTTGAGTGAATTTATTTGAGTGAATATATTTTTGTCTTCATGGTGCCTTTTAGCTTCATTTTAATAGATAATGAGAAATCGTTTAGCAGTTATTCCTACATTTATCATATTAATTTTATACTTTAAGCACACAGGGTAAGTTTTCAAGTTCTAAAAGGTTCATTAAATTTAAAATTGTAATTCCTTCCCTTGAAATGATTTAAAAAATATCATTGCAAGGTTATATCTGTGAAAGATTTACACCCAAAATAAAACATTTCCTCGGTTTGCTGCATAAGTCAAGTGTTTGCAGTAGCGAGGCAAAGAAATAAAATTCAAATCAAGAACAAAACAAAGGCATGCAAATCAACTCCTCAACCAAAATATATTTACCACTAACAAAGAGACTAAGAAATGTTTCTTCTTGTAACTGTGCGCTGCAGCAAGTCATGTAAAGGTTATGGAAACTCTCATAATCAGTAAAATGTCTTTGTTTTAGATTAAGCAGAAAATGTGTAAAACACAGGAGGACCTGAAAAACAACAATGAAAGTTTTCTCTATGTCCTTATTAAAACACTGAGCCTTTATTTTCCTTTGTATTTGTGCAGAGTCACCAGAATGAGGTGGAAATTTTTGATGAGAACTTGGCTCACATCAGCACCTGGCTCTATCAGACCCAGATCCACCTGGACGAGGCTGAGCGGCTCGCTCCAACAGAGAGGGAAAAGGTGGTGAAGGTAGGAGTGAGAGAGTTGAAGCACAGTGGGGAGAAAGGGAGAACAACCCTAAACTGTGGATGCAGCGCAACTGTTACATAAAGGGCAGTTACCAGTTGATTTTTGCCTGTCGTCATTTCGGAGTCATTAATTCATTCTATTTTTCTTTTTCTGTAAATTCAGAAAAATATGTAAGAATAGGTCAAGCTTATAGCATGAAAAGCTTAGAAGTATCAAATAGTAGTTTAGAATTGCTTTATGGAAATCACCGCCTCTGGCAAGGAAATGCATTCTGTGACAATCCATCAAGGAATACCTCTCCTGTTACCCTCTGGGACAGAGAGACTTTAATGCGTTTTCACATGAAGAGATTAGTGAGGTAATGATCAATCGTTTCTAAATATCCCATTTTGGATTGTCCTCTGGTGCAGCAGAAATTTATTGTGCTCGGTTAGGATCGAAATCTTGATGAAGCACACATATTTGGACACTAATAGGACATTTTTTTGTAGTTCTTAATAGTGATTACCCAATGCCACCATGTTTCACCAGTTAGAATAAAAAGAGATTTAGAGAGAGTCAGGTCAGGAGCAAGAGAGAGAGTTTATTGAGATATGGGAAAGAAGATGGCTGAATGAGAGAACAGGAGAAGCCAAGTCTGACAGTTTCACAGTGTCAAATAATATATCTTGCAGTTGTATTCAATTTTTAACCCTTCCCTTCCTTTCGCCATGACAACTGAAGGTTGCCACTATATATCAGCTGGTCCCTGGGCCTGTTAAGCTTGATCAGTACATGCTGCGCTTAGTTTTCTGGTCTGACCCAAGGCTACTCTGCCATCCAGTCTGAGAGAGAATGACTGGTAGCATAAACTGATAAAGAGATGACCAGCTTCTCTGTGGTCTATCCTCAGAGCATGCTGGAGGAACTGGAGGACATCAGTCTGCGTGTGGACAACGTGAGGGACCAGGCCATCATCCTGATGACCAGCAGGGGCCCCGCCTGCAGAGATGTGGTGGAACCCAAACTGGCCGAGCTCAACTGCAACTTCGACAAAGTCTCCCAGCACATCAAAACTGCCAAGGTACAAAAGCTGTACAGACAGGTTGAAACTGTATTGTAAACGTTTTAACGTCCATCACCATCTTTACCAATCAAAAGCTCAGTGTGGACTTCAGTCCTGGTGCGCGCACAAAAGGTTAAACTTTCAAATAGAAAGGGGTCTGTTCAGTCAGTGTATCTGTTCCTTGTCTTTTGCTTTCAGATGATGACCAGCCTGGAGTCAGGTGGTGTTGAAATGAACCAGCAGGCACCTCAGCAGGTACAAGAATCTCACATTAATACAAGCTTTAAAGTCAGTTTAATAATTTAATAGTTAGTTCGTTTTATTAATTTCTTTAAGCAAAACCAGTTCACTCCAAAATACTCAACCAGTGATAAAGGCAATATAATGAATTTAATCCAAACTAGATTAAAAGAGCTACCGAGAGATTTTAGATAAAATACTGCCAGGCTCAGTGTGGAGTCACTGTCGTATCACAAATTACACCGAGCCGATCCTTCTCTTTGAGCATGCACTGAGATAATTACATTCATCTTACCGGCTCTGATAGCTCTGGCTGAGTTGCCTGAGGTGTGTTTTTGCTCTTTCTCATCAGGTCATTCACAGCCGAGAGATTCGAGTAGAGAGTCAGAGTCAGGCTTGTCCTGCTGAGGCTCCGGTCCCCAGTGAGGTGAAGGACCTTCAGGCAGAGCTCCAGGACAGACTGAGGGCTTTGCAGCAACAGCAACAGGACCCAGTAAACATCCTGGATGATGACAAGGTTTACAAGATAACCATTCAGTTTACTTTCATAGCTATACTAATGATGATGATTAATAATAATGGCAATATTGTAAGATAAGACAGTAAAATAGTAATTGCTTCATTAGAAATGAGCTTTAGATACTGTACTTAGATACTGGTAGTAGAATAGGTACTCTGTCTATCGTCTGATCAAAAGTTTCCATTAAAGTTTGCCATCTCTAGCAATTTCTAGAGGAATTTGAAAACGCACACATAGAAAATTGCCCCAGGATGTCTATTATTCTCTGTCTGTCTCTTTAAACCTGAAGTTTTATGAGATTTTCTATGAAGGATATGCTAGGCTACCGGCTATATAAAGCTGCCACCTGATAAGACTAACTTTGATTGGGCATTTCAAGGCTGAACAAGTCTGGAATTCAGTCTTCCTTATCAAGGTTTATGACGTTAAACACACCGGCTGAACAAATTTGACCAATCCAAAGCAAGGTCAGTGTGCCAGTTGGGAAGCTATTGTTGTGGTTTTAACAGTATTTCCCTGAGAAGTGTCGACAGCGTCTCTACTTGTTGCTTGCCTAGCGAAGGAGCAACTAACAGCTAATGTAAGTTCAGGCTGTGTAAGTTATTCTTTTTTTCATGTCCATTGACTAGAATATAGATAAACAGATAGATAGATCGTCTCCAAATAATTTTTGAATTGCATTTGACCTTACACCCTCTCTCTCTCTTTCTGCACCAGCTGGATGAGGAGAAAGCCAGTGTGGAAGACCTGCTGAGAAGAGGAGAAGAGCTGCTGCCTCAAACTTCAGACGAGGGCCAGAGGGAGGAGTTGAGACTTCTGCTGCTCCGGCTGCAGAGCCAATATTCTGCTCACAGGGTGACATGCATAGAAACTAACTTGTGTCTTCATAAACAGGACTCAAGCAGGGATTTTTTTTAACCTAGGCAAACAAAGCTCTCCACTTTCCCTCTGTGCACCGGTTAACTTGTCTTTCTGCTTGTGTCTGCTTTAGGAGCTGAGGGTGCTGCGAATCAGGCAGGTGGATGTCTCTGTGGAGTCATCGTCTTCTTACACCTTCACAGAGACAAGAGAGTTTTCAGCCGAGGTGAGGGATTAACACATTTACCAAGAAGTCACATTAACCACTGAATTGTGTTCTTCACTGTATCTGCTTGATTTGTATGAAGATAGAGTCAGTTTCACCTTTTGTGGCACAAGAGGTGTTAATATGATTTATGATTTTCCCCCTTCTCCCTCTGCGGTGTAGGAGATGTCTGCCTTGGAACGTAGCAGTGCTCCTTCATTGAGTCCCTCCGACTACCTGTTGGACATCAACAAAGTGCTCCTTGCAATGGCTGACAATGAGTTGCTTCTGAACTCATCTGAGCTCAGCAGGGGGCTCTATGAAGACTTCTCCAGCCAGGAGGACACACTGAGGGTGGGACATCTCTCATATATTCAAACTGCTATATCAAAAATTATTATTGTAAAGTCACAAAAATAATCTGTTTAGTGTATTTGCTTTCACAAAGTTGAACAAGAAAAAAACAAACCTGTCCTTTCCTTAAAAGTGATCAGCAAAATATTGAAGTCAGTCTGTTTTAGATAACCAGCTGCCACAATTAAAGTTATGCGATTTTCTTCTGTTTGCATGCTTGTCGCATAAAGTTTATGCCACAGTTTTAATTAATTCATTTTGCTGCCTCTTTTTCCTTTATCGTTTGTTTTTCTTTTCCCAGAATATCAAATTGAATCTGGAGCATCTGGGTGAGCAGGTTGCGGGGACCCATGAGCGCCAGCCTGATGCCATTCGGGATGCTTCGCCTGCTGAGGTGACTCAGATTGGAGACGCCCTCACGCAGCTTAACGCCGAGTGGGATCGCCTTAACCGCATGTACAATCACCGCAAGGGGTACGTGCACCGACCCCACACACACAACCAGATTACATTGTACATACATTCATCAGTTAGAAATAAGGTTTTGATTCAAACTTGAATAAGTCTTTCACAGAAAATGCTGTGACAGGGGAGAGAAATGAACAAGCTGCTGATTTCAGATGTGAATGTGTGTGAAATTGTGTGTCAGGATATTTGGTCGGAGCTGCGGGGACATTAAATGCCAGCTGTCTGCTACTCAGGAGACAGCAGGAACAGATAAAGAGATAGACCAGGGCACACAGTCAAGCTCCGTACACACACTTAAACAACACACAAAGAAACAAACACACACTGACCTTGAATACCATCAAAACAATTCCTTGGGCATAAACAATCCCATGCCTCCACATATTCACTCACTCATTCACACACACACACACACACACACACACACACACACGCACACACGCACACACACACACGCACACACACACTGGCTGACCTTGAATCCCATCAACACTTTTCCTGAGGCATAAACAGTCTCCATTTGCTGAATACAGCAAAGTGTGTGTGTGTGCACATGCTAGAGTAACCCTAATTTTGAAGATTGCACACAAATGCTGACGCACTCAGCCTTTGTGTAATCACAATAACCTCTACGTATCATTTAAAATTAAAGAATGGAGTATTTCTTAAAATTACTCATCAAGAACTAATTTCCTCACCTTTTCTCTAATCAGATTTGTTCTGCTCCAAAAGATGCTGTAAGAGGAAATAGCTGTCACGCAGACTATCAGTGTGATAAAAGATCTATTTTTGTATTCGGCATTTTAAGTAACCAATCAGACTTTGCTGCTTTGCTTTTCAGGGGGTTCCTGAGTGTAATGACGTTTTCCAGTGTTTAATAGAGGTCACCTGCCCCATTTTTCCTTATCAAAACACATTTTTCCTTGAAGACCAGATTTATTTTATTTTTTCACTCGTTCGAATGAACCTCACTACAAATTTAACTCAGGTTTAAGTTTCACATGCTTTGTATGTGTGTGTGTTTGTGTGTGTGTGTGTGTGTGTGTGTGTGTTTCCTTTATAATAGGAGTTTTGATCGTGCCATAGAGGAGTGGGGGCAGTTCCACTGTGACATGAATGACCTGAGTCAGTGGCTGACTGACACTGAGACACTGCTGTCTGAGAGCGTTGGCCCTGATGGACAGCTGGATCTGGACTCTGCACGACAACACCAAGAGGTCAGTGGAGGGTGATGGAGCATGTGGAGGTCTTAATGGACATTTTGTTCAAGTGTGTGTGACCAGATTTCACATGCGTACTGGGGTATTTCACATCTTTTCTTTTTTTTTTGACATATGCATTTGATCACATCACAGCAGAGACTTCTGTAAGTTTAGCAAATAGAACAACATGCAGATGGTTTTGTATTTGTAGATTTTCGACAGTATAGAAACTATTCAAGGCATACCACATTATCTGGATAAACTAGTAATTAGTCAAATATAGATTGACAACATTCCATATGTTTATAAGCTGAAACCAAGATTATTACCTTCCCAGGACGCCACAGTAATATGCTTGAGATATTAGTAGCTGGATGGTTGGAAATGTTAAAGAAGAGATAATTGCATTTTGGTCCCCAAAGTAAAAAAAAATCAGTGCTACACTGTACCTGATAAACAAACACTCTGCACATCTAACTGTTCATTATGCAGAGCGAGAAATGGAGAGAAGTGAACTGAAGAGTGAGATGAGAAGAGGCCTTTAATTTTGCTTTGTTTGATTACTAAAGCAGCGCTTTCATTTCCAAGGGGAATTAAATTCTCTGAAGCCGCGGCATTATCGCTGACAGCACCGCCACAATTAACACCTTTTATCAGTGTGATTTGCAGAGCCCCAGCTACAGTCCGTCTGCTTCGCTCTTTTACACGTTTTCACAGTTGCTGAGAATGTGACTTGGATCAAGGGGATGGGAACTGAGAGATCAATTAGCTGACTCACCCTTTAGTGGACGCTACAAGCACTCAACTCTACTTTGTGGATCTGTCCTGGAAATCGCTCTTGGTGGAAGTAGACATTTGGCAGCTTAAATCTTGATTTGCCACAAATCATGCCCGTCAATCAGAGATTTGCCTGGAGAGATCGACTTGAGCAGGGGATTTAGCCCTGAGTCAATTGGCTTATTGGCTTATGCTCTTTGATTGATCCCTGATTCCACCTTTTTTCTCGCTTTTTCTGTCCATAATACTCTTTCATTACTTTATACACATTTTAGGAGCTGGAAGAAGGTCTTGCCAGCCACCAACCTGTCCTGACCATACTGACCCGCACTGGGGAGCAGATAATTGGGCAGCTGTCGTCTCTTGATGGACCACTTCTTGAAGAAAAGCTAGACACTCTGGGTCAGCGCTGGAGAGCTGTCAACCGCCAGGTGCTGGACAGACAGCGCAGGTAGTGTATCCATGGAAACACGCAGGATGCAGTGGCATTTAAATGAGGCTGCATGGATTGAAAACATTAAGGGGATATAGTCAAATTTGGATACTGAGGCCAAGTGATATGTAATACATATCATTGCTGTGTCTTGATTATGTAACAGCTTGATTTTACAGCGCAATATAGCACAGAGGTTAGCGCTCGCTCTCTATCACTGTCAGACTTTGTTTCTTTATCAGTGTTTGGCAGGTTAAAATTATCAGTGTGGTCAATCAGTCTATAACAGTAATCTAAATGTAAATTTTAGGATTAGACCTGCAACCGGCAGGAAATGGAGATCCTTATCTGAGTATGTAATATACAGTATGTGTGTGTTTTTGTGTGTGTGTGTGTGTGTGTGTGTGTGTGTGTGTGTGTGTGTGTGTGTGTGTGTGTGTGTGTGTGTGTGTGTGTGTGGTGTGTGTGTGTGTGTGTGTGTCTGTGTGTGTCTGTGTGTGTGTGTGTGTGTGTGTGTGTGTGTCGTGTGTGTGTGTGTGTGTGTGTGTGCAGGCTGGCTGGCGAGGACCCGGCTCTGTCAGACCTGGTTAGAAGACGCGAGGAGCTGGCTGTATGGCTGGAGCAAGCGGAGAACGCTGTCAGTTCCCTGCCTGTCACCGCCACTGACAAAAACCTCAAAGAACTCAAGGTACAGCGAGGCCCAAAACATGCTAAAGTTATTGCGATTCATGGGAGCACAGACATTTCTATTCCTACCCTAGAGCTGGTAGATTTAGCTATTTTTATGGTCAGCTCTGACTGTGTTGATGTTTCCTTTTCTTTTTCCCTATTTGCTTCGCTGTAGCCACAAGTTGCTCTCTGTGTCTCGAGCAAAACTTGTGAAACTCAACAAACATACACAGAGTGAACTTAACTCTCACTTCTCTTGTTTTGAACAATACAATTTTGTCATTCCTTCTTGACAACGTTAGCCAGACTGTTCTCCCCCGTGGAGACACATTGCAAAAAGTACAATGAACGTGACATTATGTGGCTAAGTGGAGCTATTGTTCTACTCCTGACTTGCACAGGTCTCATTTTCAATAAATCAGTCATCCTTTGTGTAATTAAGGGTCAGTGCATGTTTCCTCGCAGGCCCTCGCTGAGGAAATGGATGCACAGAATGAACGTCTCGGTTGGCTAAACAAGCACGCTCCTCAGATCCTTGCCAGTCCCAGTTTGAGCCCTCAGAGCAGAGACCAACACGTCAGCAAACTGAGAGCCATCAACCTCAGTTGGAGCAAGGTGAGAATTGTAGTTCATATTCCAACTTTTAAAATGACCTTTTTATTAGTTTATCTCTACCATCCTCTTGTCTTATTCCTCCTCCTTACTTCCTATAATCATAGTTTACTCCCCATTTACCCTGCAGGTGACCCATGAGTTGTTGGACAATGCGGGGGAGGTGGAGGCCAACCTGCAAAGTCATGCACAGTTCCAGGACAGGATGGACAGACTCACTGACTGGGTTGTCGTCACACACCAGACAATCATGACCAGAGGCCTAAATCCTGTGCAAGCACAGGTAGATCTTCTGCACTCCAAATACATCACAAAAACTAACACACCTAACCTCACTGAAAGTTCAGTTACTGTACACACAGATATTGTGTCTAAAATGAGCTCTTACCCATCACAGGCTCTGGAGGCCTCCATGAAAGACAGGAAGAAGGACCTGGAGGAACTGTTGGCTCATTCTATAGAGCTACAGAGACGACAGCAGCTGTTGCCTCAGGAAAAGGTCCCAGTTTCCATAGTAATATAATTTAAAAGAGAACCAATTCTAATTGTAGCATTTAATTATACCATATTGCACTGTTGAAATGCCACTACCCCACTTTGGGTAACCCAGTTTCCTCTAATTTATTAAAGATTAATTGACTGCTTTTTTCAAAGCTGGATACACTCTGCTTTCTGTTGCTAATATTTTGCACTCAACCATTAATTGTATGTATGTGCCTTCATGTGTGTAGAGTAAGGTAGAGCAGCTGGCAGCTGATTGGAAATCCCTGGATGGTCGATTGAGGGAATCTCTTCAGCCCCCTGTCTCTCCGTGGGCACAACACCAACATGTCGTCCAACACCAGCAGCTTGGTAAATATGTGGAGAAATGCACTTATATAAATTCATCATAATTACTCTCATTTCTATATCAGTAGTTTTGTCTTTATAATATGTCAAGGGCACGTGGATGAAAAGACTCAACACAGTCCCAATGAAGCAATAAGCTTTTAATAAGACAGGAAAAATTTGATTTTTGAGTCTTATGGATCATTAACAAGATATGACAAATATATAAACATGTACTTTCATTAGAGGTAATAATAAAGATACTCAAGTGGCAAATTTGAAATTCTTTATTAGCTTATCTCAATCTAAAGCACGAAAATGCCTGATGAAATACTAAATAAGAGTTGAGCAACAAAGTCCTGGTTGTGTACCATTTAAAACAAATCCTGATGCCTCATTCATCATGATTTAGTGTGATGCCACTATCCTCTGGGAGCCATTTGGCAGCACCTCCTCTCTCACTCTAACATCTTTAATGTTCATTGCATCATTTCCTTTTAAAGAAGATCTATATGTCAACATTACTTGCCTTGAGTTCCTCGCCTTTTTTCCACCCTTACTTCAGTGTCTGCGGTCCCCTCAGCCGTGCAGATGGCCAGCCTGGTGAGCGAGGACCCCCACCACCAAACTCCGCACACACCAGAGACCGTGGCGCCCACCGACCTCAACGAGACAGCCACCGAACTGGCAGACTGGCTTCTCCTCATCACGCAGATGCTCAAGTCTAATATTGTCACTGTGGGGGACACGGATGAGATCAGGACCACCATGGGACGCCTTCAGGTGAGAAGAGGAGAGGAAAGAAGGAATGGAGGGAAATGGGGGAGTTGTTTGTGGGATTAACATTTTTCAATGGAATAGGATGTTTTTTTTTCGCTGCCACTCTACACTTTGTGTGATGTGTTTGTGTGTATTTTTACATGTGTCTCGTTCTGGCAGGTGACAAAGAGTGACTTGGAGCAGCGTCACCCACAGCTTGAGGACATTTTCACCCTGGCACAGAACATCAAAAACAAGACCTCTAATCTGGATGTTCGCACATCCATTACAGAGAAATGTAAGGAGAGAGCAGGGTGATCACACTGGAAAGAATTAACAGTGACTGAAAGGATTTGGTGTTGTTTAATCAGCACTTCTATTCATGCTTGTAACAGTGCATCTTTTCCCACCTTTAAATCAGTTTAACAGTATCACTTTCTCTTTGCCCATCTGTCTCTAGTGGAGAAGGTACGCAGCCAGTGGGACAGCACTCAGCATGGTGTTGAGGCACGGCTCCAGCAGCTGGATAACATGACTGGCCACAGCAACCAGTGGGAGGAGCAGAGGAAGGAGGTGAAGGCCCTTATTGGGCACAATGAAGGACGTTTCCACAACCTTCTTCAGCAGTCCAGAGATCCTCTGACTAAACAGCTTGCTGACAACAAGGTTAGGGGAAAGTTTCACTGCTAAACTTTCTCTCCATGTCCTCAGGGTGTCTCATGCCTGTCTTTCCTGAGGTCATTTACTGTGATTCTGTATCTTTGTGAATACGTTAGACTAGTCTAACGTAGAGAATGTGTCTACTCACTTTCCTAAAAGAGAGAAAAAATCTTAGACCAAATCAAACTTACTTCATAAAGTATTAGAGATTCTTTATACAGCCTTATAAGTGTGTACAAGGTGGGAATGAATAAATCACCTCTCTGCAGTTTCACTTTGAACCTTAATAACATTTGTACATCCACATCATCCATCATCTTAATTTGAGATGATGACTTGGCCGAGAGTATCTAGAAACACAGTCTGCCTCATGAGTGTGTCTGACACATTACAGGAACCAAACACTAGAGGGCAACTGAGTGTAACAGAATCCAGCATGTTAGATACACAGCTATCTATCCGTGGTTTGTGTGGTCTTGTAATCATGAGTAATTGTCCATTTAAAAATGTGAAGTGTATATTTTTTAGGCAGAGAATGTGCCTTGGGCTCCTATATGGATGATTTATTATCTAATGCTAAATTAATATAATAATATGGCCTTATGACAGTTGAGTCTTATGTAACCTTGCTTGATTAAGCAGAGGTTAGACAAACAATGTCAGAGGACTGAGCAGTAGAATAACACATTTTTTTGTGTTTTTAATGCCTGACGTTTGATTTGATGTTGCTAAATTTAGAGAATATGTCATTAATACCCTTTCATAGCTATTTGTCTTACTAAAAGAAGATACCAAGCCACAAAAATGTATAGAAAACAGTGCAGGCAAATGAACAACTGCAGTGATGCCAACAGGGCCTTCACAGTGACTCACAATGTTTGTCACATTTTCACTGTCATGATGACCCTAATGTCACCGTGCTGATTGCTCTACAGGTGTTCCTCCAAGACCTGGGCCGAGGCCAAGGCGCAGTTGCAGCCTTCAACGAGCTGTCCAGTCATCTTTTGCGGGAGTACTCTACTGACGACACCAGGAGAATCAAAGAGGTCACGGATCAACACAACGCTGCCTGGAACAGCATCAACAATAGGTGAGCACAACGCCTGTTTGCCTGTCTGTCTGCTGGTATGCATCGAATGAGAAGCTGAAGTTGCAGCCAGTATTTAATCATGTCATGACTGCTACAGTAGTTACACATCTATAAATCATGTGTTACATATTTGACACATTAATATTAATTTGCAGGGCAAGTGACCGTTACACCCAGCTGGACAGTGAACTGAAGGGTCTGCAGATGTCTCTCAGGGAGCTGGAGTCTTTCCTCAAATGGCTCCAGGAGGCAGAGACTACAGTCAACGTTCTGGCCGATGCCTCCCAGAGGGAAGACCTGTCGCAGGACTCCGCCCATGCCAAGGAGCTGAGGCAACAACTGGAGGTAGGGCTGCAAATAGAAACTATGAATCTATGCACAGGTGCTACCCTATTATCTTAGTGCCATCCTTCATTAATGCATCCTTCACCAACAGAACTGAGGCACCCACTGAGGTGTGTGTGGGTGCATCCATTTGTACGCCGTTGGTTAAAGGTGTGTGAATGAGAGGGTATACAGAGGGCATGTGAGTGCCTGTATGCATCGAGTGCAGCTCATTGATCGTCTTGTCCTATGCTGCTTAGGAATTCAGTGCAAGCGTGTGTGTGTGTGTGTGTGTGTGTTGTGCTTCCTCTCACTAGCTTGTCATTTACCTAGACCTTCCCTCAGGGATCCGTTGACACATATCATCTTATGCTTTATGTAACATTTTAATCCCAAAATCATTTCACCTCACCCTTTCAGCGGATGAAACGGGCACTAATCTTTCTTTTTTAACATCTTATTTTAGTTGAAAAGTATTTCTTAAATAAAGTACTGAACCTGTCAATCTTTTTTTGGATTGTACACCGAGGGGCTTTCATTTGCAAAACCGTTTTTTTTAGTAGAAAGGAGCAGTGATTTGGTGTATGTGTGCATATCCAAGCTTCCTGTTGCTCTTCAGAACAACTCCTTGTCCTTGAGAAAATGCTGCAGTGTCATACATTCTTCACAACCGAAAGCTTCAGTTCAATAATAACATTGACGTTGTCTTGAATGAAACTGTGCTCTCACTCCCATTTGCAGTGTCCAATTATCTAAAAACAGGCCAAGGTTATAGAGAACTAGACCTACCACCTCGCAGTTTACGTTCACATTCATATAATATATGTAGTAAAGACTTTGAAGGAAGGTATTAAGTGTTTTTGCAGAATATTGTGATGTCACAGTGCAGTTGACCTTTCATTGTGTTGATATAAAAAGCTATCACGTCATTATTTTATCCCATTAAACATTTGTGTTCAACTGTGTTAAATTCTTTAGTCATGGTCGAGTTTTGTGAGGTCACAGTGACCTTTGCCCTATGACCACTAAATTCTAATCAGTTCATCTTTGTGTCCAAGTGAATGTTTGTGCCACATTCAAAGAAAATCCTTCAAGGCGTTCCTGAGAATGGAAAGGATGAATGGATGGAGGCATAAAAATGACAGTTAATCACTGCATGAATGGCCACAAAGATTTTAGCGAATTCATTAACTTGGTGTGAAGGTGAGGATTAGAGACTTCTGCAGCTCATTTTTGTAGCCTGACTGGATTTGTGTCTAATATAACTCTGATAATTGGGAAGAAATGGATATTGTTATCATGTTCTACATTTATTGTATCAAATATAATCCATCATTATAAGCCCTTTCACAATTTTAAAGGACATAATATACTGAATACTGTTGGATTTTATTCCTAAAAAGTCCGTCAAAGACATCTCAAAGGTCCTGTGTGTGGTAAATGTGGTGAAAGTAACTGAGTTGAAATTTAATTTAAGTATCAGTCAAAGGCTAATATTTGAAGAAACACTGGAACTTACAGCATATCAGTGGATCTGAATTGAACAGTCGGAGTTGAGACCTATGGATAATGCTCAAGTGTAGAAACTGGGTTAATCAAACAAAGACGTATCTTTGTTACTGATTATACATCCATCATATCTTATTCATATATACAGAGAATTTACATTTTTCTGTAATCTCATGGAGCTGGTACGTGGTATATGGTATATAAGTCACCCCACACATGTGCACACATGGTGAAGGCCATAGCAATAATGGCATCCACCAGAAAAGTGCAAAGGTGCCCACAGCTTGAAGAGCTGCTTTTATCAAGCCTGCCTTGTGTATTTGGCTGTGGGCTTTACACTTATGTGTGTGAGTGTGTTGACCGTAGCAATGTGAGCAGCAGAGGCATACATGCCTCCCACAACCTTTTAGCTGCGACCCGGTACTGTCAGTACCATGAACACTGAGCCAACACAACACTCAGTCTCCCTTGTAATTCCCTGTGAAGCAGTCGATACTCTGTGGAATGACTTGAAATGTACGCGGTTGCCAGTTAAACCTTGTCTAAACAGAGCTCTTCAGTAAGCTCATCATGATCCCCCTCTCTCAATTGATGCGATTGTGTGTGTGTGCGTGTGCACGAGCCTGCCGGTAAATGATGATTATTCTAGCTGGCTGTGTAGGTAAGCTGCATGTTGGTTTAAAGGAATTTATTTGTATTCATTTCTCTTCCCTGCCTTGGAGTCTCCCTTCATCTGTAAGAAATGACAGTACATGCAGCGACCAAGTGCTGTAACGCATCCCCTAGTGCTGCACTGAATACACCAGTTGTGTATATGTGCCAGTTTGAGCTCATTTTAAATGTATGAGTCATAGTTACGGGGAACCGTCGGTGTGAAGCGTGCTGCTCTCGGGTGATACAGAGGTTTTCATCCTCACTTCAAATAAATGCCTCTTGTCTTTCGGTTGGGAGAAAGAGAGCGTGTTTTTCAGCAGCACTTCAAATAAAAGTCCAACAGAAGGAGTCATAGAGAACGTGAATAAGTTTAAAAAACCTACCTTTGTGTAAAACTGTGGTCAGTGGCTCTGTAGGAGCTGAGCGGCTGTTTTCTGATAATCTCTGCTGATTGTGCACCTATCTCTGCTTTAACCTGATTTTCTCTTATTCTTCTCCTACCCTTTGTCTCTTAATGTCATCTCTACAGTGCATCTCTGCGCCTCCACCAGATTTATTCTTAAAAGATTTAGCTGTTTTCCGCACTGATAAAAGATGCTTAAAAGCCTTTTATCTTCTCTTGACCTTGCCCTCCTATCTTCTCTCCTCCTGCTCTACTCTTCCACCCACACACTTTTCCATTTCTTTTATCTGCTCTATGCCAGTAAGGCCCCCCTCATTTCTTCTCAGCTAATCTCTGGAAAGTTGCATTTGGATCACTCAAACACAACACACATTCATACACACTATAGAACTGCAAAGTAGGTGGAGTTGCTGCTGTTGGTAATTTTCTCCACTCCACAATTCCCTTTTAACATTATCCTCTGTGTTTCTTCACATAGAAACAAATGTGTCTCTTGTATTAATAAATGATAATGTAATTTTATATTATAGCCATCAGTTTGAAATAAAAAATGAGCTCAAGACCCAGTCCGTTTTCTGGAGATTTCAAATGCATCTCACAGTATTTCTCGCCGATGGAAGTTTGTTCAATCGTCATGGAGATAGCTCAGGTGTCTGAGACAACAAGCGTGGCAGATTCCATTAGCTGAGGAAGACAGTGATCTGATCTGATACGATCCATGAGTGTCACCTGAAGTAGTGCCCCTATGGTGGCAGATGTACCAGACTGTGGTTGTTATGGTTACAATATATACACGTGGTTAAGCTTATGGAACATTCGTGGTTTGGTTGTTTTTAGGCACAAAAAATACTTGGTTAAGTTTAGGTAAAGGTCATGATTTGGATTAAAATGGGTGCTTCATTTTTTACAGAACAGGTTCCATAATGCTTTACTTAAGACAGAAAGTACAAAACATGTGGCATACGCATAAGAAATTTGATTTCTGATTGAAAAGGAACAGGTATACTGTCCAATACTCATGATTCAACCAGGAGAGGTTCATTCACATCCAAGCCGTGGAAGCGTCCCAGCTGTCAGTCACTAACGTTGCAGATGCAGAAAATGAACGGGACTTTTACTTCCAGGAACACTGGATGCCTGAAATAACTCCTCCTTCTCCATAATGCTATTGTGTGTGTGTGTGCATCTCATTTTGTGCTCTGAGTTCTCGCTCAGTCCCTCTCTCTTTCACTGTTGCGCTCTCTCTCTCCCTTTCACCTTCTCTCTCGCTCATTGATCTTGTTGGTTGCTTTGCGTAATATCATTCTCCCTTCATGGCAGAGGTAGTGGTTTTTTTTGTCCTTTACCCTGCTTGGTTTTGATCCGTCTCTCCTTCTTTTCTTCTCCTCTTTCTCTCTCTGTCTTTCTTTGGTCCAAAAGGATTACGGAATCTCTCCCTCTCTTCCTCTCTCTCTTTCTCGCTCCCTCTGTGTCTCTCTCCCTTTCTTTCTCTTACTCGTTCCCCTCTCTTCCTCCCTCTCTGGATCAGTGGCAGTAAAAAGTGAGCCGCGTATAACCAGCATCTCTTCTCGTCCAGTGCAACCCGTGCCTTCCTCTCTCCTTTCCTCCCAGCTTGCCAGCACTTTCTACTCTTTTCTCCCTGTTGATTTTTTTTTTCCCTGGTCTTCTTCTTCATCTTCTTAATTTTCTTTTTCTTCGTCACCCTCCTCTGACTCTGCAGGGTGCCGTCACAAGTGATTTTTGTTTGATTCTCTTCTGGCTCTGCGTTCGGGGTGCGCGTGTGAATGTCCGCGTGGAGGAGAAAGTGAGTGTCTCGTCTTGTCCTGCTCTCCTGCAGTGTGTGTGTGTGTGTGTGTGTGTGTGTGTGTGTGTGTGCATGCTGTGAGCAGTGTCAGGGTGTCTGTAAAGAGAAAGAGAGAGAGAGAGAGGTAACTGAGGCTGCGCTCACTGTGTGTAGTGTGTGTATGTATGTGACGAAACGTGGGGGCATGCTGAGCTGAGAACGCTTGCGAGTGTGTGTGTGTGTGTTTTTTTTCTTTTTCTGTGTGTGCATGCGTGTGTGTGCGCATCACGTCAGCTTGGCTGGGGTCTGGTCGGCTGGCTAGGGAGAGGGAGAGGGAGAGGGAGAACAATATGAGCGGGGTAGGGCAGTGCTAGCATGCGGACCAGGAGCAGGCTGCTGCAGACTTGTAGCATTCTTAAGATGATGGCCATGGTCCGGACCTCCCTCCAGAAAGTGGTGGTCTTCCTACACAGGCTCCAGAGGATGGCCATCTCCTCACCGCGCTACCAGAAACTCTGCAAGGTACGTGGACTCCAAGGAAGAGAGCAGACTGGAGGACAGAGAGTTTGTTTTGTTTTTTTGTTTGTTTGTTTGTTTGTTTTTTTGTTTGTTTTCTTTTTTCTAGATTAGGTAGAAATATGTTTTAAACTTCAACGTGTGTGAAGTTGATTTTTTTTTAACATATTGATTCAGCTTACAAAACTTTTATCATGTTATTTTGAGTTTTCTTGAAGCTTTTGGATTCGGTGTTGAGACTATTTTTTCAATATTTAAGGCTGTTTGTGATTTGGTTTGTGCCTATAAGCAGATAGTTTTTGCAAGGTATGTGTATTTTTTCATTGTAGAAGTCCTTTTCTTTTCTTTTCCTTTCTTTGCAAGTTGTCTTTCTTTTCTTAATCCGTTGTTTCTCTATTTTTGGTCTTTTTATTCATGAGTCATTTGGTTGTTAAGACATTTTGTTCCAGCTGATGTTGTTTCAGGGACTCTGTCAGTATGCCGTTCTGAAACATATTTTTATATATATATATGTGTGTGTATACACTTCACTGACTCTATAAGACTTTTGGCACTTTTTCGGCATAAAAAATAATGATTCCAACTCTTGTGGTGTGTGTGCGCCCCTGAGTGTGAATTCGCTTTATATTTTTGTCAGCATAGTGTCAGTTTTGAAGCGAGTTCTGACTTTATAGTGGTGCAGGCATAAACAAACTAACAAGGCAGCGTGTGCATATTGTGTTTTTGCAGTTTATGTATGTGGAGTCATCCTGACAGGATATATTGTTAATGAAAGGAGACTTGATTTCCTCAGTGGTCAAAGGATTTAGGAGAGTTTGCACTATAATGGCTGTGATTAACAATGAAGCCTCTTCATTAAAGTTATTAACTGACTTTGTTATGGTTAAGTTATTTAAATGCTGAAATCACAGACGCTGCTGAGCATGTGTCTGCCTCACAGATTCTTTTGGAAAGAGCTGAACAGACTGTGTTCTTGATGTCTAATGAAAAAACAAACTCAGTTGTATCACTCTGTAACCTGTTACAGCCGCTTGTCAGCTGTATTGATTTCACCTTAGAGGAAACGACTACCGGTGTGTGGTGGACTTGGTGTCATTTTGTATCCTTGTTGATCATTATTGATCGCTGATCTCCTTTGCTGTCTGTCTTAGGTTGCACAGCATTGACCCACTCTCAGTTGGAGGGCAGAGGGGACCAGCTGTTGAGGTTTGACAGCACTGTGAACAGAGTGAGAGAGAGACTAATGCACCAGTCCAGTTTTCAATCATGCCCCAACAAACATGTGGCGGTTCAACTTAATCCATCCTTAATCCACAAATCCATCGCTGTTTCGTTCTCCGCCCTTTTTTCTACTGCGTGTATTTGGTTGTTTATCAATCTTTCTTTGTACTTTTGCCAGAGAGAGTGAACGCGGGTGAAGTCTGTTACAGCATTTTACAGATATTTCAGGTCTTGCTTACATCTCTAGAACAGAGAAATGCAGAAAGCAAAGGAGAGATTGCACAAGGACAAGCCCTGGTAAAAAATGAAGCACAAGAGAGAATGGCAAAAAGAGCTTTATGTATTGATAATTTTCCTGCTCCTTCTCAGTTATTTATCTTCCATATGCCATGCTAGATATTGCTTGTTTTGACAATTCAGGGCAAAACAAGTGATTTTTTTTTTTCCAGCCTTGCACATGTACAGTATCATCACTTGCTCGTTCCTTCATTATAAACTTATTCAACTCTGGAGGAAAATCACTCATTTGGCTTCATTCAGCGTCCTCACAGGCCAGACCTTCCTGGATTGCATCCCTACCAGTGGGAGACATCACTCATTCCACACTCGATTACCCTCCCCTGGGTTGCATCAGTCATTCCAGCTTCGTTTGGCCTTCCCTTGGGGGGGAAATCAGTAATGCCGTGCTTGTCCTGCCTCCCAGGGGCGCGCTCACTGGCCGCTAGACTGGAACAGTGACTTCTCGATGATGGATTTGCTCGGGGCTCACCCCTCTTGGATCTGGCCATTCTTGCTGTTTCAGGACAGCGCTGTTCCTAATACAGCCCATCTGGCCTTTGTCTTACTTAGGATATTAAGTACTTGAATAAAAGTACTGGCCCTACTTTAAGCAGATTCATATTGATTAATACTAAATGAACCACTGTAATTATAGTGAGTTGGGGAAATAACTCGAAAACAGTTATGAAAAGCATCATATTTGACATCCTTTATTTTTCCAGAGAACAAACTGTACTCATACCATCTGTAATGGAAAAAAAAAAATCACCAGTAATTTCTAGCTGATCTGACCGACCAAGTCAACAATTCTTCTTGTCACAGACCCACTGACATAAAGGCCTTATATTACATGCAGGCTGTATTTTACTTTTGGCATTCCAATTAAGCTGCAAAGCCAAGCTTATCTTCTAAAACATATTGACCTCCATCATATTGGCCCTCAGTATTTCTAACAGTGGCAGCACAGAGCAGAGTGGCTGCTGTGCCAGCTCACCATGCTATGATGGATGGGAAGTTTCTAAAATCTATTGAGTGATAACCTTTTAGTCGTCTTTTTCTGTTAATCGTGCTCCGTTGGTAGCTTTTGGGCATATGTGTGTGTGCATGCCCGTTTAACGGCGTCATTATGTTGATGTATAATACTGAGCTTTGCAGTCTTTGTGAGCGGAAGCCATTTAAATTGAACTGTTTAGAACTGCATCTATTATTTGGTGCTTAAATTGTTTTCTTCTCCCACTTTCAAAGTGATTCAAAACAATAATCTTTAATGAGGTTGTATGCATTTAGAGAATTTTCACATCTATACAGTGTTCCCTAAGGCTTCTTTTATGTATATGGTCCTATAGAGTATTTACGCAGCACACAGAATTGCACTCATTTGCATTGGAACGTAAGCTTAATGCCTTAAATGTGAAGTTCACAGTCCTTTTCACCCTCTTCTGCCCCTTGCAACCTTGCTCTCTTGTGTTCTTACTTCTTCTTTGTTTGTACGCTTGTGACTTGAATTGTTTACTGGTAAAGCGTACTTGTGAGTGGCATGCCTGGTTAGTTTGTACTGAGGCATACAGAGGGGCCCTGTGGGCTCATTTGATCTCCTCCCTTTTGCTCTGCTCTGTCTCTCTGTGTGTAATCACTAGCTGAGAATTGGCTGAAGGGCCCACCTCTCTCCTGAGGAGTGTCCTCCTACTCTCATTACTGTAGCACTGGCTCCCACTGTATGTGTGTGTGTGTGTGTGTGTGTGTGTGTGTGTGTGTGTGTGTGTGTGTGTGTGTGTGTGTGTGTGTGTGTGTGTGTGTGTCCTGCCAAAGCCCACTTTAGAAAGAGCCCTTAAGCAGTGACAATGTGGAGTCATGCCTTGTCTTTTCTACTGTTTGTCTGGAAAATACTTTGGCCTCACGCCATCCACCTCTGCCCCCAGCTCACCTTGCTATCCCAGGACAGGTGAGTCAGGCTCGGGCATGGAGCCCATCTGTCTGACCTCCCTGTCCTTGAGCTCCACCAGGGTCCTCTGGGTTATTAGCAAGTGTTAGCATGAGCAGTTAGAGCCTCAGGTGCAGACTGAGAACCCCCCACTTTGCCCCTAGTAACCTGGCTCACACTCAAATCACAGATATTTTCTTTCACACATGCTTAGACTCATTTACGTTACAGACACACGTGTGCATAATGGACTCTCTCTCTCTCTCTCTCTCTCTCTCTCTGTCTCTCTCTGTCTCTCTCTCTCTCTATCACACACACACATGCATGTGCACATTTACTCACTCAAGCACAAGTATACACACACACACACACACACACACACACACACACACACACACTTACACCGCAGCTCGCCTGTGTGGTGAGTCACAGGCTGGAGAGATATGTGGCAACAGATTCATAAATGCAGATCACTTAAATTCATCAAGATGGTATTGGGAGCGAGCGGGGACAATAAAAGAATATGAAGACAGGATGCTGCTCCCAATCAACATTACATGTAAATCCCCCAGATGGACTTCCTATTGGCAGTAGTGGTGATTTGAAATAGCACTTAAATCACAGATACAGCCCAGAGTTGAGCTGTTCTTATATTCTCAATTGCCATTACTGCACAAAGTGACCGTTCCATTACAATGAGCTGAGGAACCCGCCTTCTATTTGAAATGTCACCTGGGATTAGATGAAATATATAATAAACTACATTTGATATTAGTAGATGCAAATATAAATGGAGAGAAAACTCCTCCCTGCTCTTCCTCTCTCATTCTACCCCCACTTTGTCTCTGCCGTTTCCAGTAAGCCCAGTTATTGAGCCAGTAATGCTTGTGTGTGTTGTTTTTGTGTGTTTGTGCACTATAGCAATGGATTTTGTGCTCACACTTCCATTAGTGGCTTTCAGGCGGGCCCCAACAGCAAGCTAAACCGGCTAATGCCTGCGCGGTTTATCATCAGATAGACTTTATGATGCTGGAAAGCTCTGTAACCACCCAAGCTCTCGACATATGATGGCCAGAGTAAACAACAGATTGTAGCCAGGAAGGATAGAAAAGAAATGAGAGACAGACACAAAACTGTCAAGTGTATTGGTAATAATAAAAATGTTTGATCACTTGTTTCTTTTTTTTTTTCTTATTATGAATCCTTATATTTGGGAGAGCCCTTTAAGTAAATTGACCAGTAGCTCTGAAATTCACTAATTAACCACTAATTATATCTTGTTTTTTTTAAGCCATATACAAACAAAAATGTAAAAACAACAACTTGTGGTTTCAGGGGGAGCGGTGTGCTCCTACTTTTATTATTTTGTGCTTTGACCAAAGCAAGCTGAAGTCATCAAACACAGCCATACAACAACTAATAGGTTAGACTTAAATCAGACAACCTCTGATCAAAGAAAATGTAAACAAGGCATGACAAAGTAATGAATGCTTTGTCTATATTAATTGTCTGTACTCTGAACTTACAGTAGTTGACTTGATACTTACTAAAAGATACTGAGATTCAAGACCCAGCTGTCGTGGAAGACTTGTTTGTTTTCAGACAGCGGACTTGGCCAGAACTCCCTAACTCACCTGACACCATGATCTATGGTTGGCCAAGACTTCCCGAGCTGGATCACACCAAGTGGAGACAGGGTAGAGATTGCGATGTCCTGCAGGCTGAGTGGGCAAAGGGCACATACTACATAGTGATACGTTTAACTCCATCTCCTCCTTTGTTTGGTTTCCTTTTTGCCACAACCATCTCTCCCTCTAATAACAGCAGACTCGCTGTAAAAATAAAATTTAAAAGTATAGAAGTTTGTAGAGCGATACCTGGAGACAGAGAAAAAGGGGACACACTAACCTGGAGGCAGTGAGCGGCAGGAGGCAGTCATTTTTGTTGCCAGCTTGAGCTCCCTCTCGCCCTCCCTTCACTGTCGCCCAGACTGTTTGCCAGACGAAGTCAGGGTGTCATCCAGGGGGCGACCTAAGTGGGGGAAATAAAATGAGGGGTGCAATCATTTTTCTTTTGCTGCTCCTTCTATTCTTGGTCTGACAATCAATCTACGGGGACAAGGCCTGAGCTCTGCACCCTGCCAGTGTCCCACCCTGCCAATATCTATAGTGAGCTCACAAACGCAGTGCTGACTCACAGCCCATATTGTGTTTTCTCTCCCCCTTCATTGAGCGTCTTTATCTCTGTGGAGCCGACAAATATCAGTTTGAGGTTGAAGAAGAGGTGACAGTGTGTAATTCTCACACAAACACATGCAGATGCATAGTGTGCGTCACTCAATCAGCCTTACAAACAATCGATAACATTAGAACAGAATAATAATAAGAAGAAGAGGACTGATCCAATTAATATTCAGTAGATTTTAGCTAGAAATGGTATCTCCTTCTCAGTGCTAGTACTTCTCCCTGCTATTTCTCTCCTCTTTGACCTTTCTTCCTTCTGTTTTAGCTGCATCAACTTTAACACTTCTTCCTGTGCGATTCTCTCCTACATTTGACCATTTTTCCCTCTTCTGTCAAGGGTAATTAATTCTTTAAGAAGAAGTGGCACATTCGCTGAAAGATAACGTCTGCTCCTGCTACGTGTCAGTGGTTTGGTGTTTCATTTCCGTGGTGCACTGAGCCCAGATGATTGTGTATTTCGTCTGTTTTGTGGAAGATGCTGTGCACATTTTCTGTGATTTATCACTCTTCAATCTCTTATCCACAGCTGAGCAACTGTGTTCATTTTGCAGTCGTTCTGTTTCTGAATGTTGCTCTGTCTGTAGAGACTAACCATCCTTATTGGTGTCTTCACACACTCACAAGAGGAAAAAAAGAGCTTTGATTGAATGAAGGAAACTTTTTTTTTTTTTAGCTGTTTAAATGTGAAGCCTCACTTTCCTACTGTACCTGTCTTCTTCCTCTCCTGTCATAACTCCTCTCGGTACCGATTTCCCTAATACCACCCCTCAGTAAGCCATATGCAGCATATGCTCCGGCTCATATCCCTCTCTTTCTATTTATGCAGTCATCTGCTCTTTGCATGCCACTCTTAAATCATTCATGCTCTCCCTCTTTTCTTCCCATCTTCCTGAAACTGTCCATCTCTTCCTCAAGTCTTAGACAGATGGCTTACATGCTACTTGAGCCCGCCTTGATGCCACGCTTATGAAGCAGATCATTACATGCTGATAAAACATTGATCAAATGCTTTTCTCTGACACGGCAACATTTAATCATGCAGGGTCAGATCCTTGGAGGGCCAGTTTGCATCACTGAAACTACACCCACTCACACATCATACGTGACTCGCCTTAACAGCTCAAGGTTGGGTGCAAGTATGCGTGTTTCAATTCTAGAGCTTTTGTGTGTGTGTATGTGTGTGTGTGTGTATCGCTTACTGTATGTGTGCATGCACATTGCCTGTTAAATAGCTTGCTTAGCAGCCTCTTCAAGGAAATGTTTCCTTTTTCTGTTCCTGAAATTAAGCACTACCTTCCAGGGCAGATCCCTGACTTGGGGCCATCAGTGGCCTAAATGAAGAAAAGCAGAACCCCCCAAAAAATGAGTGAAAGTGGGGAGGATGGAACAACAAGAATAACAGAAAAGATGAGACCCAGAGAGAAGGTCGAGGGATGAAGGAAATAGCAGTGTGCATTGGTTAAAGGAGGGGGATAGTGCATTTAGCATGCCCTCAGAGGTAAATACTGTGGTGCAGCAAAAACAAAGAGCAACTGAAAATGGTTTCTGCTGTTATATCACAGGGAGATTAAAGATAAATCGTGCTATATATAGTCTGTAATCTGCAGGAGGGTACAACCAGCTAGAGGAGCTAGAGTCAAATGCCACAGTAGAAATACAACTGAGTAAAATCGTGTGGGGGGAAAAGAATTTGATGTATATGCTGGCTAGTCAGATTTACTTTACAGAAATATTGAGCAGAGTTTGTTTAAAATCTTAACTTTGCCCAAAGGAGCTCTCACCGTTGACATGTATTTTCTGCTCTGGGCAGCTTTTGGTAAAACTAAAAAGACACGTTAAATCAGAAACGTTTCTTTCACACAACATGGTTAAAAGATTAGACACGATACAGCTCCATCAAATGCGAGATACTCAAGTTGAGAGAGGGATCAGAGATGATGGCAGGGGATCAGTGTGAGCAATGGAAATGTTTGTGAAAGACAGCCCAACATAAGCCTTAACTCCGCTTGAGTGGTACCTTCACACATCGGACCATAGACATCAAAGAACGTTCTGAGCACTTAGATGTGAAGAGGAATAAAATTAGATTTACTACAGTGCTCCCAGTGTGGGTGTTCATTGGTTCAGCATATTTTATAGTCATCACCCAAATGCCTGAAAAAAGGGACATTTTCACTCATCAGCCGAGAGAAGATGAGTCTGGCTTCCCTGAAAAGGAAGCAAGGAGGGCGGCTCGAGAGGCAGGAGAGCAAGGAAAAACTTATGGCAGAAAATAAAATGGCTGCCAAGTGTATATTGTAATAGAAAAAGCTGCTGAGGTGAGGAAAGAGAGATAAAAACCTGATATTGTGGAAGTATGAGCGAAAGGGGAGGGTTCTTGTGACAAGAGGGACTCAGATCTTGAGAAAGGGTGGGAAAGATGCAAAGACATGGAGAGACCAGAGACTGACAGAAGAAGAAAGGAGAGATGAAGAAAAGGTCGATAGAGGCGTACATTTCCATCTTTGATGTTTGCACGGCCTATTTAAGGGTCACTGGAGAGACAATCACACACACAGGCACAGAGACACATAACACACACACACACACACACACACACACACACACACACTGTCCAGAATCGATCCGAGTGCTCATTTTCAGTCTAATGGATATTCTCAGATTGGGCATGTGGTGAAAATTCATTTGTTGCTTCACTACATAAATGACTTCATTTTCGCCTGCATTGCCTCCCACTGTGGACAAAAGAGAAATACCAACAAAGCCTATTACACATTTGTCCAGTGTACGTACGGGGAGGTCTGGAATGTCTCCCTCTTGTAGTCTCTGTCCCCTCTTCAGTGTCTGTGTGTGTGTGTGTGTGTGTGTGTGTGTGTGAGTGAAAGTGTGTGTTGGGGTGCCAGTTTGTGCCTGCTAAATATCATTGGGATTAGCACCGGGGGCTTAATTAAAAAGCAATTACCTTTGGTCGCTGTGGGCGACGCTTGGCGGAGAGTAGCTTGACTAATCTGGTGAATGGTGTGAGGGACCCTTGCCGTGCAACACACACAAACACACACACAAGTTGTGCAATTGTCTGCAGAATTAAAGGAGGATTAGAACAATTGTTAATTAGTGAAGTGGGGTGGAGGCTGAAAGGGTAGAGGAGGGGCAGACATGCTGCATTCCCCTTTGCCTCTCATAGCCTCTGTGTGTTTATTTATAAGGTTAAAGAGGAAAATGATATACCCAGAACCTAATTCATTTTCTGTGATGCACTTGTAAGCATGCTCTCTCTCTTTCTCTTTGTCGGCCTCCCTCTCTCTTTAAAATCCTAAAATAGGTTAGCACAGTTAGCGCCAGAGCTAATCTTTTAATTTTAAAGCTCCAATTAGATGATGCTAATGACACTAATTAGATCATCTCTCTGAGACTCACTGCGAAGTGCCCTTGAAAAACCCTGTATGCTTGAGACAACAGAGGGGAATCTGCCAAAAATGTGTGTGTGTGTGTGTGTGTGTGAGAGTGAGAGTGATTTCCTAAACTGTAACACAGACAGAGCTTTTCTGAATACAAAGGATGTTCTGTGTTCACTTGGTAAACTCAGGATTTATGTTTAAGGTTTTTAGAATTTGGCCTTGGCTGAAGTGTGGGTAAGAATTTGGTGATTTGTTTTGTTGGTTGAAGCAAAAGCATAGGAAATGTTGTCACTGACCTGTCAATATACAGTATGTGTTTTTCTGTGGTTGTGAGGACTCTGTTCTCACGGTAATTGTCAAAACAGGTCGTGTTTGGATTGATTTTGTTGTTCTTCATTTAGATTGCGGGCTTAGAGTGATTTCTGGGTTTGGGGTCAAACCTAACAAGAGGGTGAAGTGTAGGGTTAATGCAGGCATTTGAGTCTAAATGATGGTTTTTGGTCCTCACAAGGACAGAGCTACAAATAGGGTGTGTGTTTATTCTGTGTTTGCCCTCAGGTTCATCGATTTGTGGTAGTTCATCAAGGTTTAATTTCGGATTGATGTTTTCCATCCAGGGGAGAGGGACCATTAATTACCACTAACCACTCTGGGAAAAACACAAAAACACGAGCACACACACATCATTGTTTTGCTCTATTCATGGGGGCTTATTATCGACATAATGCATTCCCTATAGCCCCTTACCCTAATCTTAACCGCACAACTGAACCCTTTTCCTGAAACCAGTATTTGGACCCCACAAATGTAGTAAAACAAACACACAAACACACACCACACACACCACACACACAGAAACACACAAGGAGCACACCTCTACCCCTGGCTGATGTATCATAATTGTCCTCTTTCCATCCTGCTTCGCTCTATTTATAGCCCATTTTAGGCCCCACCCTGCCAGACAGTGCCATCCATGGCAACCAAATGACTGACAGGGCAATCGACGAGCAGACTCCGTCCCTATGTCTCCTTCCTCCCGTTGACCTTCCCTCTGACATCACTTCTGTCTGACTGTCTCGTTTCACTCTGTACTGACTGTGTGTGTGATCATAGCTTGGTTAGTCAGGATGGCCTTACACCTCACTACTAAATGTCCCTTCTCATGCACAGATGAAGTACCCAGCTCACAGAGGTGAGTGTGGGTCATAAAACACACGTACTCACAAACGCAAGCTTAACTGTACTTGACTACATGAATTACTTACTCTTACCCTAACCCCTGTCTCTGTATATTATATTTATATATTATTTTTTATTCAAAATTTGAAGTATAGTTTAGGTGTGTAGAAAGTCTTCTGTTTGGCCTCGCCAATTCTTTACCAATGGTGGCTGTCAGGCTCTTGTTAGCATTATCGAAATATTAATTCCCATCTTATCCACCAGCTCTAGTTTAGAGCTTTACAGACTTTCCCTTTGTTTTCTTGAATATTTGTTTGTGTTTGCTCTTCTATTGTACGTGTTCAAGTGTTTTGGTCAAGGTTTGTGCTTTTTATTCATTTCAAAATTTCGTGTAAAAAAAAAAAAAAAAAACGAAAGGAAAAAAACTTTATTAAGACAGCCATCCATGGCAACAAAGAGAGTGGAGTAGTTTTCATGTCTCTCTCCCCAGCCATGTCCCTCAGCTTCTCCTGTGGGATCCAGAGCTGTTCCCAGGCCAGATGGGATACTTTATGTAATCCTTCCAACATGTTCTGGGTCTGCCCGCGGTCTCCTCCCAGTTGGAAGTGCCCCCTTAAATACCTAGTCATGTCGATGTCCCGGAGGCATCGTAATCAGCAGCCCAAAGCAACACAAAGAAGTAGCAGTTGTACTATTTGTGTAACCATGACACCCTGTTTGGAAACTAATTACAGCTGCTTGCATATGTGATATTTTTACTTCGGTCATGACCCCAGCTTGTGATCATAGTTTAAAACTTGGAACTTACATCCACTGCTTATAAAGAGCTTTGCCATTGGGCTCACCATCCTCTTCACTGGACAATCATTTTCAATATCCAGGTTGCAACAAAAACCCAACCTGTTGACCTCACACTGGATTTTATTTCACTCCTTAACAAGTAGTTCCAAATTCCTTCACTTGAAACAGCAGCTCACTCCCAAGGGGTGTCTGTAATTTTCTGTGGCATACTTAACACGTTGTGGTTGAACAAAATGAGTGACAGCATTAATAAAGTGTGGGCTTCATTGTGGAAGGGTTACATTACACAGCTAGCAAGCATGAACTCCAAATACTGGTTGCCATGACAGTGTCACTGGCCGGCCATTGGAAGATAAAAAGGACCAGCGAGAAGGCAGGCAAGAGGAAATGAAAAGGGAAAAATAATGAAGGACCAAGAAATGCCATCTCACCCTACACATGCATTGATTTGCTAAGGTAGTTTGGTCACAGCTAAAGAAGTGAGAGTTTGTGTGAGAGGTTGCAGTTTCATAACAGGCAACAGGGACTAAGGTTAATCACACCACACAAAACAGTTCTGACACAATCTGCGCCCCTCGCTGCCTCACCAATGCCTCATGGACCATGATAATGCTTTACCAGTCCTTACAAACTAGATGCCCTCACGTTCCTCAGCACACTGTTATCTAGTTGTGTGTATGGCATAACAAAAAGTTGCCTTTGATTTGTATTGTACATGGCACTTGATTTACTTTTTTTGAGGTTAGGGTTGAAGTAGGACAACTCAAACAGTAAGTCTAACAGGTTTTTATTAAGTTTTGACTTGGATTTTGGTGAGTGTACCTTAGAAAAATAATGTAAAATTTGAGTGCATCACTTTTTCCATCTATAATTATAGTGCGGACTGGTCCAGAGTAGGAGTAACATAGGCTCATCAAAGACCTGCAAGTCAGGAGACGGGGGCTCAGGAAACAAGTGACCTGAATACACAAAATCTATCCAACTAAAGTAATTTGTGAGTCTGATGATAATAGGAAAGTTTTCATTTTTAGGACAAATGATATGTGAAGTGTTGTTTTTTCTTTTTTTGAGAGAGAGAAGAGATACATCATTCATACCCATTTAAAGTCTGGTTCATTGTTCATTCCCAGGCACTGAAATTTCTGGTACAATATTTGAATGGCTTTAACTATGATAAAAACTGGCTTGCATTAAATGACATGCATTAGAGTAATTGTATCTGGCTTCAGTAGTTCTTAAAAACATGCTGACCTGCTAACCCTTGGTCTTCGATGTTTTTTATTAGAAACAAGGCAGTTTGTGGCTCTCAGAAGTTCCAAATGAAGTGCTTCCTGGTGGCCTCAGTTGTGTAAACATGCTGAGCAAAGTTCATCTTTGATGGCAATTGATGAGGCAGTTTTGTGCTGCTGTTGTAAAAAAATACAATAATACAAAAGAGTTATAAAAAGCCAACCACTGAGCAATATGTAATGCACTTAGTACTTGGATGTGAATTCACGCTGAATGGAAAAGTCCAGCCAAAACTCTCTTGGGCATTGCCGGCTATATTGCTGCCACAGTGCCATTTCATCATATGAAACAGTTGTAAGTGATTGGATGGCTCCCAAACCCGAGAATTGTATTTTCCCAGTAGTGTGAGCGATATTGGGCTGATGTGCTTTGTATTGCTTCTGGAAACTGCATGTATAAAGGGACTGAATTGGAGGGGACAAATAGTCACTGTAATGAAAGACGCCTTAGGCTGTCTGTGATATAACTCAGTTTTTCCCAGTCTATTGTGGGTTTTATTTACTTCTATTCTCCAATTTCACTACAGAGCAATCATATGAGGTGGTTTTTCTCTATTTCTCTTAAAAGTTCTTTGTGAATGCCCTGATGTAACTCAGTGACTTAAACAATTGGTGGTGTGAGATTGCAGTTTTTTTCTCTGTCTGAGCCCACTGGTTTCCATTTATACACTTGTACTGACAGGCCTGGGCCTTAAACAGGTGCTAAATCAATTTAGGGCTCCAACCTTTCCATAAACGTGTCACTCATCACCTAATTGCTAAGTTCACTAGTTTACTTTAATTAACTTTAAGAGAGACACACACTCATTTAGGCATGCCCACACAGCAGCTGTGCCACCCTCTCTAGTTTGTCACAGAGCAGACAAGATTGATAAATGGCTTTAAGACTGGACGTGCTGACTGGTGTTTGTAACTCTAACGCTGATTGGCTGCACAGTTAAGACGTCACATACACCCTGTCTCTAACTCTATTTCTGTCGTTTTTCTCCTTCCTGCCTCTCTCTGTCTCTCTCTCTCTCTCTCTCCCTCTCCCTCTCCCTCCCTCCCTCTCCGCCAATGGACACAGTGTACTGAGTGCCTTGTTAATGCTTGACTGACATTTATAAGTGGCTGCTTCCTTTATAATGATGAAGTTGTTTCAGACCGTGATGTACTGGAATCACTAAAACAGCAATTATATTCCAGACATCTGTTGTTTAAATGGCTTAATATAATGTTGTTTTTATTTTTTTGTCGTTGTCTATTTTAGCGA
The DNA here is from genome assembly GCF_021018895.1 of Seriola aureovittata. NCBI lineage: Eukaryota > Metazoa > Chordata > Actinopteri > Carangiformes > Carangidae > Seriola > Seriola aureovittata. The sequence continues at coordinate 13,573,760 of NC_079382.1, read as the reverse complement.
GATATGTACTGAGAGGATAAGCAAAGTAAATCTTGTCATACTTAATTATTAACTTTATTTTAAAAATACAAGTGCTTGTAGTTTGTCAAAGAAGCCAATACATGCATATTAATGAGATTTTGTGTTTATTTTTTACGCATGATGGCTGTGTCTCAGCAATATACAGTGTGTACTCGGCGAAATCTTGTGATTAATTTTGACTTACAAGTGTGATTTGCAGCATCTCAGATGTTTCCCTCTTCATGTGTGCATTGCTTTATATTTTATGGAAATCAATTGGGAATGAGAGCTAAAGCCATAGCAACACTGCCAGTACAAACAGGAAACCCAGCCTGAGGAAAGCTATTTATAATGTTTATAATGTATATTTAGCTGCATTTTCATGGTCCAGTGTTGCTTGAATCTCTCAGAATAGACTAATTTATGGCAAAACTTAAGAAGTAAAATTGCTGTTTAGAAAAAAAATATTTTTTATAGCTCATTTTTGTGTACAAGAGATGGTATGTGTCAGTAGTTCTTTTTGCCAATAAAATATAGTGACTCAGTGTTGGCTCATCGTTGCTCCCCTTCTATGACAGAATACATTTAAAAACCTACAATACACGAAAAGACCCATTTTCCTGCTTCAGATCATAGTATTAATCCTCTTCTAAACTTGGCTGCCCTGCTTCCTTTACTCAAGGACTCACCTTCCAGCTATTTCACTGTCTCATCCTCCTTTTACTCTCTCACTAGAGGATTGCTGTTGTAATTATTGTCTCAGTGGGGAAAAAAATCAGAATTTATTTCAGCCTTGTGGTAACTCCCATTTTTCTTTGATGTTGAAGCTTGAGTCGAGGTTAGATTGTTTGCCGTGCCGCCTCTCTGTGGCATTTTGTTTGATTGATGCAGTCCAGTTTCATGGGATAATCTTTATGATAATATTATGAGCTGCATATTTCTGTTGGCAGGAGACTTGCTAATGTGGTGGTTTTCGTATTTCATCAGTTGAAGGATCACCTGCTTGCTCCTCTGAGCATTGTGAAAGTTCTCTTATCTTTTTGTTTCGGATGGGATAATGTTAGAAATACCTTATCATTCGGTATCAAACAAGGCAAGTGATTCTTCAAAAGCTGACATTAAGAATATTAAGAGTTTTCATGTGACTTGAAAAATATCAATGTCATACATTTGATGTAGAAATCATTTTTGTGTTTGCCGGTTTGATGTGAAGTAGAGAAAATATTTATTCAATATACATATATATAAAATATGTAAATTTTTTTATTTTATTTTATTTTTTATGTTTTTAAAGTTTTCACTCAACGTACTTGGACTCTATAACTGTTTTTGGAATAAAACATTCACAAACCAACATCAAGTTGCCATTGCAGCAACAAAGAAAGAAAGAAAGAAAGAAGAGTTTACTGTTTGAAGCTGGCCAACTTTAAGTTGTATAAAAAGTGTATGACCTTGAATTTCTCTCAGAGTAGTTTATAAGATCAGAACAAATCAACCATGATAATTACGCAACATCTTTTATAAAAAATACATACAGTCTCCAACTTTAATTACTCTATGTGCAGCAGTTTTTATGCTGCAGTGCCCCAGGCCATTCATATGCCCGGAACAGATGTTAAGCCGTCAGACACGGGACTGGCATATGCCTTGTGTTTGCACCACAGTGCTGTGATATGAACACGAACCTTCCTTTGACCCCCGAGGATGTGCTGTGGTTCAAAGTCACATCTGGGTCGATGACAGTAGAGGCACATTTCTACACAATGAAGGGGTCATCTGAGTAAAATCTACAAAGTGGAGGAGAAATGTCTCATTAACATAAACTGTACTGACATTCTGCTCCCACAGCCAAGGCAACAAAGACTCCAAGCTATTTTTATGTTGTCTTTGCAGGAAGCATGGTAACAGAAGTACAGTAAAACTCACTGTGCTATTCCACTTTACATCCTTATCTTCCTCACTGAATCAATCAAGAGTCACCTTAACTTGTTTTTCAGCCAGTGGTATCACTCTGTTTGTTGTTGCTGCCCATAGATTAAATTTACACAAATAAACCTAAACAATTGAATAAATAAAAAGAAAAAATGTTTTTGTGCTTTAGGACTGAGAGCAGAGTAGTGGTTCATCTCTGTTTGACTTCACCCTGTACAGCCTTTTATTCCTTTTCTCTCATTTTCTTTTCATATTTTACTTTTCTCCTATCCACCTATCTCTTGGAGGTCGTAGCCAACTAGCCTGCATTGCCAATAGTCTCTTTTTCCTGTGTGCCTGTCAAGATTACCGAGTCATCAGTACTTGATCTCTTCTTAATTTTCATAGATAGATGGTAGAGATTACTAAACATCTAAATGTCAACCCAGTCAGCAGCAGTCAGACTAAGTGCACTAAGTTGACCCTGCCTTACGTTTTAGTATAGAACAGTATGTTCTGTTCTGTTAGTATATTTGTCTCCAAAATATGCATCAAGTGTTAGAAATGGGAGCTTACAATTTGGCCTCACTGTGTTGCAATGCTGAATCTTTGCCTCTGCAGGACCACAAATGTAAAAGCCATAAAAACAAATCAACAAGTAGAGAGAAATGAGCCTCACTGTACTTGTCCTGAAGCTTTTAGAGCACCTCTTTTGAGTTTGAATCAATACTGGCTACCCTGAAAGAGAAACTCTGTTATACTGATGCATTTACTCCAGACCAATGCGTTTAGCACATTTACCCTGTGTGAAATATACTTGTATGTGTGTTGTTTGCTTGTGTGTGTGTGTGTGTGTGTGTGTGTGTGTGTGTGTGTGTGTGTGTGTGTGTGTGAGGGTGATAGAGATGGAGGTCTCAGTATGTGCTGCTATCAGTGTTGTGTCAATTTTGAAACCTTGTGGAAACCCAATGTGTCTAAAGAGTGCTGTATCAGGGAGAAGTGGTCAGGTGGAGAAAAATAAATGTTAGATGGTCTGTGAAGACAATGTGTGTGTGAGTGTGTGTGGGGCTGCGTATTTTCTTGCAACAAGATTTAGAGATTGGGCTTTAAGTCAAGCCAATTACTGCATCACAGCTCTCCCAGTCAGGGTTAAGTGGACTAACAGAAAGGCATGAGGCGTAAATCACATCCCGCCGTCAGACTCCAAGTGGGTTTGATGACAGCCGTGGCAGTGGGGGTTGGAGAATAATGGAAGAAATGAGTGCAGAGTTGGAACCTTAAATATGGTTATAAAAGTATAATCAAGTAATGTTCTTTTATGAAGTTTCACCCAATGAGATTGTAGAGTGGAGATAGCCTCGATGTCAATGGTAACTCAGTTGTTTTTTGCTTCATTTCTTTTCACTCACACTGTTCTTTCTGTTTTAAGCTGACTCGGTCAAGGCCATCACACAGAGAGTAAATTTTTAAAAAGTGTGTGTTTGAAAGACTTGTGATGGTAAACATTTATCACCAGGATGTCCTGGATTCTTCAAAGCATGGCATTATTTCATTATTTTTAGCCTGGAAAAATCGGATCTCAGCCACATACTGGGTTCAATTATAGAGGCTGCTATCATCAGGGAGGACGGCTCAGCAGTTCAGGCTTCATTAAAAAGGGGGGAACTATATTAATATTTTTTAAAAACTGCCAGTCAGAGATTTGCATTATGCTAATATACAGTGCACAGTTGCACAAGCAGTTGTTGCTGCTTTTTGCAAGAACCTGTCCTGTCCACAGAAAGCAGACTGACCCTTTATGGTTTTTACAGTTTGTTCAGAACAGCATCCACTGGTGAACAACATGGTCAAGCCTCTATAAGTGTAACTAGCCTGATAGACGATACAGCTAATACAGAACTGCTACGTCTAGAGTTTTAACCTATATGCTATATTATGATTCTATTCCATGTGAAGTGGATTTAAACACTGCTATTTGGTCAGCAAAACTAGATTTAGGGAAGATATTCTAACAGACTTCCCACAAATGACTAATCACCTCATACTACGCAGTATTTCTGGACTTGAAGCTTCTCTGCCTTTCTCATTCTCTCTACCTTCTACCTCACTTTATTATGTGTGTGTGATAAAATGAATTTTAAAGGTCTCATGATGCAGCCACTGCACCCTCAGTGCTTTATACTTTTACTTTGTTGTTGTTTTCATCCTTTTTTATGGTATGTGTGTTGGCGCAATAAAGTTATCAGTTCCCATCTTGCCTTTGGCTGGCTTCTGTTGTCTCCAACCATCTGTTGCAGACTACTGAATCTGTCAAGTCAACAAACAGAAATGAAATAGTTTTTTTCTGTTTGAATAAGTAGGCTCTTCTTTGTTCCTCCCTTTGATACAGATGATAAAGGTACAGCAGCTTGGGGAGGGTTAATTGGGTATCAAAAGGTGAGCAGCTGCTGACACCACTAATGCTCGCAAGCACTAAATAGATGCAAATCACAGCCATGAAAATGGATTTTAGCGGTCACCTCACACTTACCCCAGATGGATATTATTGCCACTTAAAAGGATCTGTGTGAAACATCCTGATGCATTTCTTGGTATGTTATACATTGAACAGCTTATCATCGTTGTTAGAAATGATGTATGACATGAAAGGTGATGATATGACATGAAAGGTTATTTCATTTATGGAGTTTTTCACATTGGGAGAGGCACTCAGGAGATGAGCCGATGCTCTGAGTGTAACCACTACCTGCTTATCAAGCAGTTTAATTTTACTGTGTGGTTTTAGCCACTCTAGCGGCATGGTGGCAGGGACGGAAATGCCAGTCTGTCGTTTGGCCGGTCAGCCCACCACTTTGCCACAGACTGAAATATCTCTTGAACTGTGCAAATTGATTGCCATCAAATTTTGACATTTGACATTCATGGTCCTTGGATGAATCCTAATGACTTTGGTGTTCCTCTGACTCTACATTTGTGGTTTTGAGTGAAATATTTCCACAAATACTAAATGGATTGTGATGACATTTTTTAGCACCATCATCAGGTCAAAAATTTTAATTTGTTCAACACTTTGCCTAATGACCAAATACTGCAAAGTTAACCACATTTTCATCATGCTAACATGCTAAACTACGATGGTGAACATGGTAAACATAACAACAGCTATTAATTATACAATTATTATGGTCATTGTTAGCATGTTGAGATTCCTTTTAAACACAGCTGTTTCAGTTTTCTTAGGGACGTCAGCTATTGCTCTATTTAAAGCGTCTCCATGTAGCTGTAACAGCAGAGGCCTCTGTGATTAGACAAGCCTTTGAAACAAACCATGAAATTGATGACAAGCTAACAAGTAATCCAGAGAATCCATTCAAGCAAACAACAATCCATTCAAATTAAGCATAAAATCGATGCCGTGCCAACAGTAGAACGTTATCTATAGATATTATTATAAAAAAGTCATTTATTAATACATCAGTAGGTTACTGTATAGCTTCATTCAGTTTCTTGAGGAAGTTCAGAGGTTTGTATTGCTAAATGTGCTGGCAATATATTGTATGGTGGGATGGTAAATATGTTTAAGCATAACCAAGGAGATTAGAGAGTGAGTAGAGGATTATAGCTGCCGTGAAGACACTTCAGTTTGTTATCGTGTCTCCTGGTTTGTTATTAAAGTACTGTATTTGGATTCTGTGTTGTTTTTTTTGCTGTTAAAATTTTCTGTATTAATGATCTGTCAGACTATGCCAACTCTCTATTTGAATGATTAACAGGATTAATTTATGATTTCTAACCTCCGCGAAGCTGTAAACGTGTTGGCGTATGGACTTTTCGCAGCGTATCAAACTAATGTGTACAAGTGTTTATGAACAACTGCATATTTCAGAGATCGCTTTAGTTCACCATAATTGGACAGGCCTTTCATCTCAGCTCTTGCTGCTTTTGAATATGCGTTTCCTCATCGAGGCAGATCAAAGGCACCACTTACAGATTAAAAAAAGACAGTATAAATGTGTGTGTGTGTGTCGATGCATCCATGGCTGTGTGCTTGTGAATACTCATCATAAAAAGAACATCCGAGGGACCAGTGATATCAGCCCCCTCTTTTCTGTGTTTATCAGTTTTTATCTGTTTGTCTTAATCCTTATCTAACTTAACTGCACAGCTACCAGCTCAACTTATGACATATGTGGAAGAAAACTCAACTCTGGCTGTTGGGTTTCATTTAAAGCTGCATGGAGGGATTTTGACCGCTAGGGTACAGAAATTAGACTCCAAATCAAACTCAAAGCAACATTCTCTGATATACTTTTATTAACTTGTCAATTTCTTAACATGTTAGCATATTAAAAACTTGATGAGTTCATCGCTTGTGGAGTGCAAGTCCATAATTAGCTCATTTTTAACTCTATTTTGGTCCTACAACTCCAACAAAAATAACTTTCTTGATTTCACTTCTCAGATGTTTGTCTTTCTTCACAAGCAACTTTGACTTTATGCCATTTTGTGAAATACTGGAAGCAAACAAAAGTTTTTTGTGTGAGTTTGTATGGAGGCCCTTGCCCTCAGTTTTGACAGCTGAAATGTTTGTACTGTAACTGGTTGTGTATTCGCAATTGGATCGGCAGTACTGGAAACCATTTCACGAGGCAGTGCGTCACTCGATTCATTGTTATTATAATAAACATTGCTTAAGGAGCTTTATTCTTATATTGCTGTGCAGCTCTGTTGGTGCCTGAAGCTAAAACCACACCAGTATCTTTCTTTCAGTACATGTAGAAATGTTGTAATTCATTTGCTTAAAATTAAAAAGATCCTAATGTAAGAGATCCATGGAAACATTTATTGATATTTAATATGAGCTGATGATTACAAGGGTTTGAAGATCTTTTTTTAAACCAATAAAACTATTGCTTTTTTCTTAATGATAACTCTTAATTTTAAATGTCCATTCTTTCAGATTGTATGTAGTGTCTGGGTAATTTGTTTTTTGTGAACACTTCAACCTGCTTGGCAGGCCAAAATCAATATTTAATTCAGATGCAATAACAAACTAAAAGTTCCTGCTGGTGCATCTATTAGTGGTTTATTCTCTGCTTCTGGGAAGCTGACCAAGAACATTGGCTCAAAGTGATGAGTAATTGTCAGTAGTGTGGATATGAAACATGTTAATGCTATTTTTTCTGATAAAAAGAAATTTGAAGATTCCAGAGGGGCAGTGAGTCAGATATTATCTTGGTTAGACTCATTAGATGCAATATCTGTCTCTCATTTTTCTATCTTTACCTTGTTATCACTTTATCTACTGTACTTTTCCAAGTATTAGCTACTGCTAACTAAGTCATTATCGTCCTATCAGTTCAGGTCCCCATATGGCTGGTCTCTTCGTCGTGTCATTGGCTCATCTCATGACCCAACATTACCCACACAGATCTCCAAGGCGCGCAGTACGATGTTCAACATGTACTGTATATTTGCATCCAACTGTGGCTTTGAAGTCACAAGGCATACTTACATAACATTTGTGTCTCCTTCAGTGCTGTTTGAGAAGTGTGTGTTGTAGCCTCCATGGGGCTGGCCCAGTCTGTGTGCCTGTTTGCCACCGTTCTCGCCCTACCTACCCCCTCTCATCTTCGTTTGAGGTACTGAGCCATGGCAGACGCCACAATGGCCCAGACGAGCACAAACAGTACTCGTTTCCTTTTCTCCTCATCTCTCTCATTTTCCTCCCACTCCTCATGTTCCTGCTTCTCAGTGATGGAAGCAGCTGTTGTTTGTTCGTTTACTTCTTTTAGGTAGCACGCATCCCACAGTGTTTTAGTGGTGTGCTTGTTCAATCACACATTACCAGAAGCTCACACACACACACACACACACACACACACACACACACACACACACACACACACACACACACACACACACACACACACACACACACTTCCACTCATATGTACACAAGAACACTTTTTTCCCCTTTTAGCACACCTCTCTCTCTCTCTCAATCTTGCTTTTGCACACTCATTGTTTGTGTCTATCTGGCTAATTAGACTAATTGAGTTTTCTTTTCTCTGAAGAGCTGCTCTTGAGAGCATGGCTTTTGTTTGATCAGTCAGAAAGGCTGATGAAGAGAAAAGACGCAGACAAATCAAATTGGGGGCTGAGGATATTTTTGGGCTGACACAAAACGACTTCCCCTCTGAGTGAATCAAGGCGAAAAGGAAATGTCAGTCTTCTCAGGCCACACACTGTCTCTCTGATCTTTATGCCTCTCTCCTCACCTCCCCTGTCCCTCTCGCAGATTCATTTGAATAACCCTCTGGTGTACTTGTAAGTACAAGTTCAAAGCTGTGTCACCATGTCCTCTACTCACACATTTGATTGAAAGTGGATTGCATTTGCCCTGACTTCCACAGTGAGGTCGTGTTAGTGTAATGCATACAGAAACAACAAAGTTGGAGCGGGTTATACTTTCATCCCTTTCGGTCTGTTTGTTTGTCGGAGATATCTTTAATTATGAGTGGAACTGCACAAACTTTGTTGAGACAAGGAAGCATGAAACTTTTTTCATTGATTGATGAAAGGGGTGTGTGACATCTGATCAGAAGGCGTGTTATTTCACAAAAGATTAATGTAACACCATCAATCTTTGTGGGTCTATGCGCAGAAGAAGCAAGTCTTCTGTAATTGGCCCTGTCAAACAAAGTGTGGCCCCCAGAGATCTCATTTACAGCCTGCCAATTCTTCCCACATTTGATAATGTACAGTGTTTCAAAACTGCCCTTAACGGGTGCTGAACAAATATGTGCTGATTGGGCATGTACTGTTACAAAAATCACCTAATATTAGGGCAAAATACAATTAATTGTACAGCTAATCACCCATTTTTATCTACAGAGAAATAAGTCTTTTTCAAACTGAAGCTGAAGAACAGTCATCCCATAATTTACAAATCCATGATTTGTTGTAGCACAAACATTTTGTTTCAAGAAGAAATGCCCTAATTTTGAAATCCCAAAAAAGGCCATTTCCTCAGGATTTCAACAATGAAAAAATGGCTGTGGAGACACCCATGTAATAGATGATGGCTGATATTCTCCCAGAATAGATGAATTTGCATCACAGGTATTCATTTGAATGATTTGGGTGTTGAATGTATTAATGCGCCCATCTTGATCTGGCATCTGTCAGGCGTTATGTCCGTATCCTCGATCGTCCTAGAGTGACCCACGGGAAAGTGAGTGATTGAGTTTTATCATGAAAACTGATAACACTCGCTGTCCCATCATTGCTGTGCATAATAAACACCCAGTGAGAGTGTGTGCATGTGTTTGAGGGTGTCACTGAAAGAAATGATGGCAGTGGGCAAAACAGTGTGTAACTCATATATATCTTATAATGTGAGTTCAAAGAGCAGCAGAGAGAAATTATTTTTAATTTATATACTATAAGTAAGAAAAAACAAAAAAACAATGTCACATAAAGATGTCAAACCAAGAGACGACCATTTGAGCAAAAGATAACGTAGTGAGGCAGACTGTCGTGATGCTGTTGTTGTTTTAGCTGTTGTGTCATGGTGAGTTAATGGGCTCTAAAAACTGATTGGTTGTCAGATTAATGATACCCTGTCACCGTTTTCCTCTCATCTCTTTGATTAGAGTACGTAGGTGGTTAAACTTTTGGGGGGCATCAGTCAGGACACTTAAATGATGTTAGGAGTTATTCAAGCTCAGTGAATCTTCAGAACTCTGTCTCAGTTGACGTCTAACAGAGTATGTCTCATTAATGGGAAGAAACGGTTGTCTTTTAAGTCAAGTGTGCAGCTAATTGGTGCAATGAATAATTATCTCAGTAATTGGCCAGACAGTATAACTAACAACTTTGGAGATCCTTACCCACACTTAAAATTTCAACACAATATCTGAAAAATATTTTTTCTTATTGGCAGTCACCAGCTTTTGATGGCTCAGGAAAACTGCTGAATATTGCAGCTAGTGTTGGTGGTTGACTCCTCTCAAACTGCAGTGGAGGTGTGCAGGTTGAAAAGAGAAAAAAGCTCTTTCAAGTGGTCCTGATTCTTCCTCTGGAGGGAGTAGTAACACAGGCAAGTTTGGAGGAGTGTGCTGTCCTGACTTCAAGGTTTACAATTATAGAGCTGGATCTTATCCCTGGAGAGAAACCTGATGAGGCCATGAAGACAGAGAATATTACCTTAGCTGACATTACTCCCCAATGGTCTGTCTGGATGAAAGTCAACAGGGAACAACCAAGATCTGTGTTAGCGAGGAGTTTTGGGCAAAGATGACTCATTTAAAGATTTTATGGAGATGACAAGAGAGCATTGCTTTTGTCGCCGATGAAAAGGAGACATGCATCTCTAGAGATGAAGAGCTTTGAGAGAGAAACCATGGGGACAACAGGACAGTCTCTTCTTTCAATTTTCTCATTTTCACCTTATGCCCTGCGGAGTGAAAAAAAGGGTCTCAGTGCTCGTCCAAAGGAAGAAAATTGAGCGCTGGAGTCCATATAATGCGCTAAGTTGTTACACTGTGCAAACCATCTTCAGGGAGCAGAGTGGTGCTGTACACTGATGATATTCATCAGAACTTGTAATGGATTCACAGTGGGAGACTGAGTATTAAACTCTAGGCATGTACATGAGAATTGAAGCAGCTTAGACCAGGGTAAAAATATGCTCCAGCTGAGGCAACACGGAGTCAATATCTATTCTAAATCTGATTGGTACACTGGATATAAGAGCGCTATAGATTACATAGCAGAAAATTTGTAATTTCACTCTGGAGTGGCAAATAGCCTCTAAGTTGTGGTCTGAAGTTGCAACATACAGCGAATGTTAAGATGGTAACACAAGTAGAGAGAGATACCTGTATACGCAGAGAGAAATTGAAGGAAGTAGTGGATTGGAAAGAGAGTGGAACAAATGAAGACAGAGACTCCAGCCGGAGTCATGCGTGAGTGATGGGTGAAGTAATTTTGCACAGCACGACAGAAAACACTGCAATGCTATAGGCCGAGCTCCTACAGTAAACATTCCAGGAAGTAATAAAGCCAACCATCAGCCCGTTGTCGTGGTGATGAGAGGAAGGATGAGCTCAGAAGGAAGACGACCTGTGGAGGTTAGATATCTCACTCACCTTCCCTGGGCAATAAACTAACTAGGAGGAGGAGACGAGAGGAAAAAAAAGATGAGTAGGATGAAATAGAGGTGCTGAAAGCGGGAGATAGTAGAGGAGGAGGAGGAGGAGGGAGAGGGGAAGAAAGAGGAGTTGGGGAGCAGGGGAGGAAGACGAATATGACTCAGAGAAGGGATGAAAAGTTTATAAGAGGGGTAGGATGGAGAAGCAGGGGTGTGGAGGGAGCAAATAGGCTGTATACCCACAACACTACACTGCAATAAAAAGAACTCATCATACACTTTGCACCCACAATGTCAGTGTCATCGCTTCCTCCTCATAGCCTCCTTTTCTCTGTCTCATTGTGGGTTCACTGAACACTGCTGGCTTTGTTTTCATCTGGTATCCTGGCATGGTTCTAATAGTGTTTTGCAAAGAATTCATAGTGTTTGTTTGAATCTCCCCAGGGTTTGACTTATAAACCTAGGAAGTAATCACAGCAAAGGGTTGGAAGGGAAAATGTGGCATGTTCTGGTAAGCAACAAACCTTTACAACCCTGTCTGAGCAGTTATGCAAAACAAATAATGGCCTTTTTGCAGACTCAAAAGCTGATATTTTCAAAAGGTACTAAATGGCCTGCTTTGCCAGCATGATACACAGCGTGTATTATTACATACTCGTGTATCTTAACCCTCATTTCAGCTGCACTTTATTGGACATTGACTCAGTGCCCACCAGGGATTTGCCAGCTGTTTTGATTCTTATGAACATCTTTGCTGTTGGCTTGGCTGAAATTGTTTTAACAATCATGTCTCCTCACTGACTCTCACTCTTGACCTCCTCTTTGTTCTTTTTTAATCAGAACTTTGTTTGCTTGTTTAATCCATCTGAAATGTCCTTTTTGTTTCTTAACCAGTACAAAAATGTCCTTGTGGGATGCCTTTGTTGCTTTGTTTCTGATGAATGTGTAATTAGAAATATATATTTGTTAAAATCTTTGCCAGAAAAAGTTCTGTTGCTGTGAGTTTGGTTTGGTGTCCATCTGTTCCCATGTGGTCAAAAATCTATTTATCAGCTTTAAAAGTTATTTGAGCAGTTTTTGCTTTATTTATGGTCATTGCCTTAATCCCTTCAGCCTCCAGGGCAACCAAAGATGTTCCCTAAAATCTCCTCCATAGCCCTAATTTTTGAATTGGAAAAATTCAGAATCTGTGGCGTTGGTTTTGATCTCTAGAAATGTCATGTGTGTGCTGTAACATTGTAGGGCTTGGTGTTCGGAAACTCCAGGGTCTTATCTTTCCCCAGAACTGCAGCACTGTTGTGAGTCCCACCCAGTGGTTTGTCCCTGAGGGGCTGCACAGGAACTCTGTCTGTAGCTCGTAGACAGTCACACACACACACACACCCTTACAGTGCGTGATTGTGGTTTATCTATCACCAATCAGTTCTTCTTGTTCCCTGTGTGCTGTTTGTGTGGCTGAGTACAGTGACATAGTATTTATAGTCATTAAACTGAGACTGACACAGTGTGGGTAGTGGTCATTGATCCAAACGATGTTCCGTCAACGGGAAGCATATTACATATAGATTTTTAGCCATAATGAAGTTCTAATTCTCACGCAGTCGTCACCTCAAAATCCCAGCTGGGCCATCTGTAAGATCAATGGAGCAGTTTTTTGAGGGTGCACAGAAACTGTCAGATTATTTCATCTCTGCTCGCTCAAAACTGGACCTCAACCAGCAGGGGCCACTCCAATCGGGAAGCTCTTCCCCTTCATTGAACGATGTGAACTCTCAATAAATTGTCTCGCAGACAGAGGAAAAGTAAATGTCACACCAGGGCTGAACAGCAAGTCGCAACCCTCAATAAAAGGCAATTGTAAACAATATGTGAAGAGTGGGTCACTTTTTATGAGCCTTTACAGTGTCCAGAGATTTTGAGGTTATCTTTGTGTACCTCTGAATAGTGTGTCTGCTTACCTTCAGTTGCTGCTTAAAGGAAAGGCTAATGTTTGAAGTTGAGGGTGAACTACAGGACAGACTTAATATTTATGAAGCAAATATATCAGGAATGAGTCCATTTTTTCTTTCAAACCATCTATAAAGCAGCTGAGTTGATATAGGGAATATATTAAAAAGGATGTGTGGGTGGCAGTGGTGATGTTGATGAATATGTGACTTCCCCGGAGAGTATGTGATTACCAGGTGGATTTTGGGGTTGTTGTCAGAAACTTTAGTGGAATGTTTTTTTGGTGGAGGTGGGGGCACAGGAGGATTTGAATACCCCCTTTCCCACGCTACCTGTTATTCATCTATCTTTTTTTCTCTGCTCCCGAAAAACAAGCAATTCAAATGAGTGAAAAATAACCTAAGGTAATCCTGTCATGCCTCTGTGACTGAACACTTCACTTTCTGAACATTTGTCTTTGCTGTTGCTTTTCTTGAGGGTATTCCAATGATACCATCTGTGCTTTTACTGATATTATTGCTGTCTTTCTTGCTTTTTCCTCATTTTTCTTTATTACTTTTTCCACTTCATTCACTTAAGCATGTACTAATTCATCATCATCACCTTCCATCCATCAATTTCATCTTGTCTCTTGCATGGCCGTCTGCTGTCTTTATATCATGATGACAACGCCTGTCTTTTTCTCTGAGGGTGTCTGTGTGTGCGAGTGTGATTTTCTTTGTATGTGTGTGTAACATATTGTTTGCATTTTAGTTTTTCTATCCTCACGCTCAAGGCTTTTCTCGTCTTTCCCTCCAACTGGGACTTTCTTAGTTATGATGTGTGATGGGTCATTATTTTGACATCAGCTCCATAAGTCCACAGGACCATCCTCTTGAGTTTTTGTTCACACAGTGGTCTTCTACAGCTGGAAGCAACACTTCTTTAGTGCAATGTGCTAATTGGTCCAGTCATTTAACCTTTCGAGGCCCCATTCCTCCCCATCAAACACAGCAGGTGGGGGGCTCATGCGCTAATTGTACTACTATCTCGGCCCGTGGTGGAGGCGGCAGCAGATTCAGAACCGATCACGTCACAGCAGCTTTTTTTTAATTTCTACTGTGGTGTGCTTTGGTGACGTGGTGACAGACCACCCACTGTGGTTAGGGTTATACATGGTTATACATGGTTATCTATCTATCTATCTATCTATCTATCTATCTATCTATCTATCTATCTATCTATCTATCTATCTATCTATCTATCTATCTATCTATCTAGACTCTCAGTTCCCTGGAGGCATGGCTTGAAATAGTTGTGAGGAGAGGAGCGAAAGTGAAAGAGATGCCCCGCTGGAGGAAAGCAGTGATAAAAGGGGAGAGGGTGGTGATAAGAATTTAGAGGGCCTTCAGCAGGCCTCTAGTTTTAAAATTCAGTCAATTCAGCAAGTTGATTTTCCTCAAAATTCAATTTCTGGAAATTAAAAAGGGCTGTTATCCAGGAATTAATTATTTCTTGTTGTAAAGGAGACCTCAGTTTTGGTGTTAAGTGTATAATCTTTAACATTTTCATGAAATCAAACCTCATTGTTGTTACTGTTACAGCAGGAATTCACTGGAAACGATGCATTCATGTATTCCAGCTCCCAAGTGTCTTGTAAGCACACAGAAACAGAAAAGGCTCTCCAGAATCAATAGCTGATTATCAGCCAACAGCACACAGTGCTTCTAATCAATTTTAATTTCCCTTTTTCGGAGCTTGCGTATGAATTTCAGGATGTCCTTTTTCTTACTTATGATTACACGGGTGTGCCTTGTGGTCCATTATTGGATCCCTGGAATAAGTTATGAGAGATCTGCATGACCTTTGACTCCTGTTGCCCTCTCTAACGGCTGCTCTATCACATCAGTGGAGGTCATTGAGCGTCAGAGAGTGCCTTTTGTATTGTGCACGTTTGCAGTTCACAGTTTCAGGGGCATGCTTTATTGCTTTGACTTTTGTCTTCATGTTATGTTGATTTCCATTACACTTAGCAAGCTGTTGTTTTGTTTTTATGTTATCTTGGATTTGATCTGGATTCAAGTGGACATACAATTGCTCTGATTTGGACAGAAACTAGATTAGCGAAACCTTCACTAGAGTCATGTGGACAGGCTTTGTCAGATATAACTATGTCATTCTGGCAGTGTGAGCTCAAGAGACTGCTGCATGAAGAGAACGAATTCCTTTTGTTTCATGAATACTTTTGTCCTGTCAGCTGGTACACATACTATAATGTGTGTGTACGTGGTCCAGGTAAATCAGATACTTCCTTATATCAGATGCTCTTTTCATTGGAGACACAGAATATGAAACATTCATCCTCTTAACTAAAAATATGCTTACATTATTGTGTTACAGTAAATCTCCAATTCAAGTATGCATTGATGCAGAGTATACATGAATGCAGAGCACCAGATTTTTAATATACAGGAAGAGTTCTTTCATGTCTGTACCCCCACTACGACTTGTTCCTCTGTTTGTTATCCTGCCAAATGAGCAGCAAAGAAGAACTTCTCTGTCAGCCAATTATATACACATACACACACACACACATCAGGGCCCTGATCTCCCCAGAAAGGTGCTGCCCTCCGACAGGAAGAGGCGATTTAGTGATAACCTGGGGCACAGGAGGTGATCTCATTGGATGCAGCCTATTTGAGAAGCTGAGAATTACAGTGGAATCCTATGGCTACATTGATTTTTTTGCCCAATGCTCTACATTGTAGTGGCAGGGAACCTGGATTAGATGGGATCAGATGAATCTTTGATGATCCGACAGGGGAATAGCTACTGAGCTATGCCATGGTAGAGAGGACTGCTATTAGAATTGGGTTGTGGGGGTGGGGTATTTGTGTATGTGTGTTTATCTGGCCATATCTGTCTTTGTTCACTCTGGTGTTCAATTGCTCTGTTTGTCATCCTGTGATATGGTTTCCCAACTTTATTTAAACAGCATGGCCTCTGCTCCCTCTTGACATCACCTGAGACAGCAAACTGTTTTTCTTTTGGTTTCCGCTGCTGCTCTTTGAATCTTTCATGTTGTCTCTTTTGGCAGTCTTCTCTCTATTTGGGATTTTAAGGCCAAACTGGTTCACAGTGGGACAGGATTAGCTGCATTTGTTTGAGAGTTTTTTGATCAAATGTATTTCAGATTTTAATATACTTGCTCTTCTCTTATTTTGTTTTTGTTTTTTTCAATTTTTTCAATCTCAAGTGTCTCTTCTCTTTAGGCTTTTGTTAGTAGAAGAATACAATGCTTGTTGACAAATGGAAATGAGCACAATGAGTAAAATAGTAGAAAAAATGTCTAATATAATTGAACAGATTTTGACTTTGCAGGTTTGTGAATGGATTCTTTGACTTAATTCTTTTTAATCCTGCTACACTGAAATGATCTTAAACTGCACAATCTAGTCGCCTCAACTTTCCTGGCCTCTCTTTCTCATAATTATCTGTCACACAAAGACATTTCACACACATTATTTGTCAAAAATGTCTAC
This sequence comes from Seriola aureovittata, assembly GCF_021018895.1. Classification (NCBI taxonomy): domain Eukaryota; kingdom Metazoa; phylum Chordata; class Actinopteri; order Carangiformes; family Carangidae; genus Seriola; species Seriola aureovittata. The sequence continues at coordinate 13,557,224 of NC_079382.1, read as the reverse complement.
AGTTGTGCAACAATAAATCTATTTTGAAGTAGAAAATCAAACTATTAAGTGCAGTATTGGCATACTATCACCTTACATAGTTGTAATTGCAAATGTCTTTCTACACACAGAGCAAAATTAGCATTCATTTTGACTCTTGTGTTGCAGTCTAATGTTCACTCTCGTTTTGGCTCTGTTTTTGTTCCACACCAAATCCTGAGGGAAATATCTCGGTCTTTAGCTGCTAATTGCTCCACTATGTTCATCATCCACACGGTCTCTCTGGTTTTTGGTGTTGGGCAGCTAGAGTACATTAGGGGTTTTTTATTTTAGAGCTTTTTCACTAAATACAGCCGCATGCTGCTTCTGGAAATGAGGGTGCTGAGAGTGAACCAAAAAGTAAAACTGTGGGCTGTAAAAACCAAAACAACCTTAGAGCTGAGGGGAGCTGCAGAGTTGGTGATGATTGTCTGTGTGTTCATCAGGCCATGAGCATTGCTCTCAATGTCACACAGACTGTAGTCATTTGATCCACCGTTGATCTAAGAATATTTAATTGTGCAGCTGTAATGATAAGTAAACAAAACTTCTTTGTCCAAATCCAAGGCCATGATGGCGGAGTAAGTCACAACAATACTGTAACATGTAGCCTCTTTAGCTGGAAAAGTAGAGAAATCAGAGCCATGATGGAGAGGACTGAATTATTATCACTTTATCTTTCTGTCTCTTTAGTCTCCCTCACATTCTTCCAGTTTCCGACACGTTTTTCTGCTCTGATGACTATTCATTATTTTATTATTTATTTTTGGATGTTTTTAGCCTGGTACTTCACTTAGTGTAAGTGTTACACCTCGGATCTTGTCGTCTCTGTCGCTCTCTTCTTATTCAGTCAACTTTATTTTTCCCTCTTCCCTCCTTTACTCGTTTTGCCTGAGGGACTGGAAGCGTTACATTCTTACCCCTGTAATGGTCCTAATCCGCTTAGTTTAGTAATGTAGCCCGACATTAACCCCCACGTCTCCTGCCTTAATCTCTATATATGTGCGTGTTTGCATTCTTAATAAGTGTCTGTTATTGTGAATGACAGTCTCGGTTTTAGAAGTCTGAAGCTTCAAAACCCTTGGTAACCCAAAATTGTCTCACGAAAAGGTTGTTTCATCTCGCCTTTTTCCCTTTAATCTCAGTTTCCACTCATTGTTGAATTAGTTATGCTCGTCAAATTAGCCAATGCTAACCAGTTAATTTTACATCCTTCACTGGAAAGCCCTCAAACAGTATATATTTGTCACCATACATCAGAAATGCTGTTTAAGGGCCTTGGGTATGTAAATATTTTTAATTAGCTAAGCACACTTCAAAGTCTTTGTCTTATGAATATGTAACATTGCATTGTATTTTTTTCTCACTTGACAGCCATCTGTCTGCATGTCTTTGATGCACACCACATGTCAGCCCTGCTGTTCAAAATGCCAACACACACTCATACACAAGTCAACAGTCACAGATTCTATGTACAGGTTTAATATATGGAATGCATTTTAATGTTTGCACCTTTTTAACATTGCCCTATAAACTACAGCTGTTATCCAAGCCGCTCCAATGTTATAACCCACCATTTATAGACTTCAAAGCATTTAGCCTTTGTTTTTATAGTATGAACTTCAGCTCTTACTTGATTTAGTCCTCTGTAGGCAGATGGTATTCAAATTGTGGGATATGAAATGTAACAGGTTTTAGTATTTCTGTAGTTCTAGGAGTTGAAACTTGCATAAGAGTTGTTCAGGAAAGGTGTTTTTTATTGAATAAAATGCAGGAAAAAGTCTCTTTGCTGGGGATTATATCAGCCCTGTCCTGACACACAGCCACCCCATCATCCCAAACACCATAACTTTCTTTTTTTCCCCATTCTTTTAACAAAACAGCCACATGTTTTCCTCAGTCCTTGGCTACATGGACATGAAAGTTCCCCCAATGAAACTCTGAACTTTCTTACTTTCATCACTTTCATCTTCCCATTCTTAGTTTTGCACATACTGAATAATGATCCTTATTTAAATTACATCAAAATTTTACTTTTCTCTGAAACTCTCCACTTTCTACCATCCTCCCTGCCTGTACAGGCCTCAGGAAGTGGGTGTGTTGTGTGTTTAGTTAGTTTAGGGGAGAGAGAGAGAGAGGGAGAGAGAGAGAGGTAGAGAGAGGAGGGGAAAGGGAGGATACTGATTAAAATAATAAACAGCTGTGTGGAAGAGTGGGGCTAGTGGCCAGAGAGAAAGAGTGCAACAGAGGGAGAAGAGAGAGGATGGGGACACCAGCCTGGGTGTTTGTGTGACCCCCCCAAGGGAAGAAAAAGCTAAAGAAGAAACATAACTTTTTAATAAGTTTCCTCGTCCGAGGAGGGGAGAAAGGACGGGATGGCAAACAAATCAACCTATCCTTCTTCTCAAGAGGAAAAGAGATAATCAGCAGAGCTCCAACTCAAAGAGGCCGGCGAGGCAGACTCGCTGCCCGGGATCGAGACATCAAGCCTTCAGGCAGCTCCCTGCCAACACGTGGCTCCGGAGAAAGAAGAAGGCATTCTTTGACTAAGTGGCCCAGTCATGGCAGTGATTAGAAGGGTGTGATAGAGCGAGACCAGACCGGGGCTGGAGACCTGAGGGTCGGGGAGGAAGGCAGACACTGAGGTGACTGTCTCTCTGAGCCTGCATTACCTTTACTCAGGGGAAGGAGAAGGCAAACCATATGCCTCTTTGTGCCGCCGTCTCTCCTGTTGAAGTGTGTAGGTTTGTGTGACTGGCAGGGATAAAGTGCTTTTTATCTTTGCAATTGAGAACAAACGCCCCAGCCCTGCCCTGGGTTGGGCTGCTGGACATCGTGTAAACAGCTTCCTTCATACCCAGAGGGGAAGTGGAGGAAGGGAAGCACAGCAAAGTTGAAGGAGAGAGCCAGACCTGTCCTCGGCCACTGGGCAGTTTGCATCAGACTGTCTGTCCCTCAAGACACAAACTGTTATCTCCACTTTGCAGACCTCCACCCAAGATTTGTTGGATTTCCCTCCCAGTTTCAATGCCCCATTCCTGGCCAGAGGAACTCTGCTGTCAGCCTCCAACTGCTACTTTGTCAAATCTCCAGTGGCACCAATCGTCCCGTTAATCCCAGTCCCAGCGCTGAAGCATGACTGCAGGGTAGTTGTCAGCCCCCCCCCCCCCCCCCCCACCACTCAGACTGGCTGCCTGTCTGAAGAGGATGCTACGAACATGTGGTGGGATTGGGCGAACACACACACTGGCATGCATGCACAAGTGCTGCCAAAGGTTGTGTGAAGTGTGTAAATCGCCTGTTTTGGGATTACGACCTGGATTTGACCGTTTTGTGTTGGAATTTTTTTCAAGAGCTGGGTTTCTCTGTAGTTGGATTCAAAATTGTTCAAACTTTGGATTTGCTATTAACCTGTGCCCTGACCTTGAAAGTTTTGACCATAACCACTGGAGGACTTACCAACCCTTCGCTTGTATGACAGTAGAGAAGATGTAGGCACTGGAGCGAGTGGGAGGAGTCAGAGAACACACTCCAATATGATTGGCTTGAACTTCAGCCTGCAGGAGTTCCTCAGAAAGTTTGAACAGGTATATGTCTACAGATTTTAGGATTTTTTAGGACAGCTTGGCCTTGGTGATTCAGTACCTTTTGAATGCAATTTCAAATGCTACAGCCCATGAATACAAACACAGCTAATGTTCAACCCCATCTCTCCCTATGTTGTGGCCTAATGTAGTCAGCTTTATGAGGTCTGAGCAGTCACTCTTGAACTCATTAAAATGGAATAATCGGTTCTGTCCTGCTTTGCTACTTATTAGGGAGAGCTACCGTGCAGAGAGAGAATTAGTACAGAATGAAGAACCCAGAGTCTTGAATTGGACCTAATTTGTCAAAGCAGACCTTTACTGTAATTGTGTTTTTATAAGGGCTAAAGACAAACAAAGCTTAGCCCAGAAAGGGTCATTATATATTATAAAATACCTGTTTTGGGTAAAATTATCATCATCAAATCAGCATGTTTGTGTGTATTTTACTCTAACCACAGTGTGACCATGTGTTTAATGTTCTCATTTTTCTTGAAGCTCAAGTAGTAGCCGTGACTTGAGTTTGGAGGGAGACTCTGTGCCATCTTATCTGTGCTCCAAAGAGCCCAGAGCCAACAAAACTCCATCACTCATTACAGTGTGTATGAGATCCAGAACCCATTAACCTTTCTGCTGCCTTTCTACCCACTCACACACACATACACATCTGTGTGTATGTGTGTGTGTGTGGTAGCGCGTCAGAGAAGTAGTGATTTAGTTGAGTCAGTAGCTGTCTGTGTTTTATTTTGTATGTTTTTATATCTGGTGTACTCACAAGTATGAGTCAATTGCTTCCATGATTATGGGTATGTCTTCATTGTGAAGAGCCAAATTTAAGATTCTTTGCCAGGACCCACACTCTAAACCCCAAATTGAATGAATGTCATTGCTCACATGATGACCTGTGGCACACAAATATTGTGTGTATACGTCTCTTTTAGTGAGAGATAGCGAGTGAGAGAGAAAGTGATCAGTTACCGCACTTAAGCACCAGGATACAAGTTGACATACATAAACCGCTGGCTCAAAGTAGCCTTTCACTGGAAATGAGATTTAAAGGGAGCTTTTGTAAATGAATATATGCGCCTTTATGTGCCTGCACAGTCTGTGCCTTCTGTGCGTGTATGTGCTGGTGTGTGCAGTCAGTGTGACTTCCAAGTGGCAGAAGTAAAAGTGCTAAAGAAAAACAAAAGGGAAGCACTTCGGTAATGACTTGAAACATAGCCAGCTGGCTCAGTGGCAGAATTACTTTCTGTCTTTCACTCTTTGTCTGTCCTTCTGTCTTTCTTTTTCGTTGTCTGTCTTTCTGTCTGTGTCTTCCTCTCTCTCTTCTGTGACCTTTCACAGGCGTTTCAGCTGTGTCAAAAATCCAGCAGGTGATTATCCTTGCAGATCATAGTGAAGGATTTGCTTCAGCCTTTGTGAAATATCTATTGGCATTCAATAAATTGCAACACAGTTGTTGTTGCAAGCCTGTGGTAATTGAAAGGTGTTTTGTGTGTAGCCTGGTTCTACTGTAGCTGGACAATATGTTGCCCACTTTTTTTCCCAAGAACACAGTTTCCAGAGTAACCGAACTGTTGTAACATGTTCCACTAAATGTACACATGGTACGTGTAGACATGTGCATCAAACATCCACTCCATGTGTGTCTCCCATGTGTTTTCCCACATCTTCAGTATCTTAATTAATTAAAGTAATTACATGTGTAGATATTTTTCTTGTGTGATTTTAGCTGGTGTTGAACAATTATTGTAGTACCACATTTGTACCATTACAGCAAGTTTCCGTTGCTGGTCACGGTACACATGCATTTTTTTTTTTTTTTTTTTTTTTTACAGTGTGTAATTTTGTTTTTGCTTAATTTACGGATTTGTGCAGACTGGGAACAATCTTCTGCTAACTGTTAATAACTTCTTTTTATAATTGGTCATTTATTTTAATAATGCAGAGACTACAATAAAACAGTGCGGCAACATTAAAAGAATTTTCTTTGATAAGCAGTTTTACAGCGATTGTAAAATGAAACTCGGTTAATAGCATCATCTATAATACTGCAATGAGAAGGATACACAAGTAACAACTTCAGGCACTGAAGATGGATCATTTCGCACACAATGTCCAAAGTTTTATTACTGTACCGTTGAAGGCTATAGGTACCATTACGGTTTCCTTACCAACTCTAATTTTGTCCCATTTGCAAATCTGTCTCTGTGCTGCAGGCAGTGTTACACTCATCCATATGGTATTGGAGTCTCTTTTTTATCTGCAGTTGAAATGGGTTGAACGGAGGGGAGTCCCAGTAGAGAGAGAGAGAGAGTGAGAGAGAGAGAGGGGGAGAAGAAAAAATGGAGCAGTTTTACACATCTAAAAATAAAACATTTGACAGGATCCTCTGCTTGCGTCAGCCCCCCTTGTGGTTCAACCCTCACACACAAACACTCACACATACCCTTTGAGATGTGGTTGTGTAATAGAGGACACTCACACACACGCATACATGGAAAAATCGTGCTTCGTCACAGTACTTAATGTGATGGCCTCTTGTAGACACACACACACACACACACAGACACACACACACACACACACACACACACACACACAAACACAATATTTTGGAATGGCACCTCATTACATTAGCATTGCATACTGTATCTGAGCATAAAATTAGGAAAGCTTGCTTTGGTGTATCCCTGTTATGACTTAATGCGGCATTAGTACGAAGGCAGATATTTCTTTGAGACTTGCTCCTGGTTGGCCCTTCCAGTGAAAGGGTGGGAGTTAAAATCTTTTTTGTCAAAAGAGTCAAAAAGTACTTCAAGAACATTTCAAGAAAATATAAACTTCTCTGCCCTCTGGAAATGTTGTGAGCAGTATAGCGTGAACTCCCTCAAGACTAGTCTTTGTGACAAAATCCAATGTTATTTTCGGTTCATGAATAATCAGCTGTGACAGCGTAGAGGACTGTGACATCCAATTCTTGGTGCGTGTGATATGAACTTACTTTTGCTTTCCTTGACTGTACAGTACGTTTTCACAGAAACTTTCCCTGTCGAAATGGTCAGCTGTGACAATTCTTCTTTTTCTGTGTGTTTGCAGGACATCCAGGCTGAGATCGACGCCCACAATGACATCTACAAGAGTGTGGACGGAAACAAGTCGAAGATGGTCAAGGCTCTGGGCAGTTCAGAGGAGGCTGTGTTCCTCCAACACAGACTGGATGATATGAACCAACGGTGGAGCGACCTGAAGGCCAAATCAGCCAACATCCGGTCAGTAAAACCCGATCCAAAACTCAGAAATAGACATGTTTTCGCTTTCTCAAGTGTTTTGGGTTGTGCAGCTCAGATTTCAACTTTCTGCTATTTTTGCTGCTCTCATCTCTGCAAAGAAAAAAACATCTAAGCAGAAGGTCTTGATCATGGAAGTGGTTCAAGTAGGTCTCTGCTTCAGTTTACTATTTTAATCAACCAGTGAATCACACATTGTAGAAGTTAGTTTCCAAGAGAGAGTGTTATTCTCACTTGTCAAATAAGAAAACAACAAAAAAGAAAGCTTCCATCTGGGACACCAATACACTGCACTCATGCATTTAACTCATAATATATCTCCCTTACTGTTACTGTACACTACTGGATCAACACTCTCGGCTCATGAAAAGAAAACAGTCCAATTCATGATGGAACATGACTCACATGTTTTGACATACAGCACAGCACATTGTGGAATATTGCTGTGTTTCCTATCAGCTGTACAGACACAGTAGCTCCTGTTTTCCACTCTGTCCCCCATGGAAGACAGGGATGAAAAAGGACCTGAGAGCCACCACAGTGGCACATAAACTTCTGAGGACACAGCCAGTGCAGCGTCAGCCACATCCTCGACATAAATAAATATGATTGGTGATGGGTGGCGATGTAGAGGATGAAGAAAGTGAAGGTGGAAGTGAAGTTGACAGGACCAGATGGAGATGTTCGTTTGTTCAAAGGCAAAGAGGAGGGAAGAGGGTGGAGAGAAGCAGCACAGGAGCACAACAAAGCTACAGGGGCAGGTGGAAAGGTTAGAGAGGCTGAGGAGGAACCGAGGGAAATAAAAAAAAAAAAATGAAATAAAAAAAAGTGTGGGGAAAGATTCTGTGCTGAAACTAGCTCGTTTTCAGTGGAAAAGAATAAATGGGAGTGATTCAAGGTCAGGCAGTGCAGACATAATAGGCTGGACTTGTTCCACAGGAAGACAGGCGAGAGAAAAATAGACAGTGAGAGATCTGTGTGTGTGTGTGTGTGCATGTGTGTGGGAGGTGAGGCACCGTGTGTGTTGAATGTGTGCAGCCCATTTTGCCTTAATTGCGGTACATGTGTAATTAAGGCTAACTTGGCGAGTGGCAATATGTGGTCTCTGTACACAGTGTTCGGATACATTATGCCCACAAAAGTGCTTATCAACACATATTCCATGTGTAATACCACCCACACAATTAGCAGCCAGCTGTGTTGCCTTAAACAAATAACACCTTCTCCAGAAGGGCAGCAGCCTCCCTTGAGTGGTCAGCGATGCGTTTTTTATAGAGGTTTTGTAGTTAGATGATTTTCCTAAGCTTTAAGCCTTTTATATAATACGTTTACTAGAAATAAAAGAATATATCTGGCTTTACTTCTGTATGAATACAAGTGTCAGCCTTTAAAAGGTGCTAAATCTACCATCATATTAATGTGAACCTGCCTGAACATATTATGGAACGTAAGAAGCAATGCTATAGTACAGATGTGTCTCTGTCTTAGAGTTGTCAGTACAAGACTGTATATGCTTCAGCGGTGAGAGCTGAAAATGTATACAGTATAATAATAGTTTAAGTGGATGGTGTTCGTTGGCAGAGCCCATCTGGAGGCGAGTGCTGAGCGCTGGTCCCGTCTGCTGGGTCTCCTGGAGGAGCTGTGGAGGTGGATCTGCATGAAGGATGAAGACCTTGCCAAGCAAATGCCCATTGGAGGAGATGTACCCACCTTGCTACAGCAGCAGAACCACTGCTCGGTAAGTACTATCGCCACAGGCAATGTTCCTGCCACCCGATGCAACATTTATCATCTTTTGTCCCTCATTGTTTTCATCAAGTCTCCAAAAAGAGGAATTTTTGGAATTTGACAGTCTTAAAAAAAAAAGGCAGTATGGCTTTCTTCTGTATACGTTATAGCAGCTTGATACATTCAGCACCATGTTATGTACTGCATAAGTATTCAAGGCCCTACTTGAATGCCCTAACAAGGTGTTTTCACTTATGGACTGTGCTTGACTGACATCTCCTTGACCCTTATATTCATTTTTTACTACTATAAGAGTGAAAAAAAAAAAAGTATCATTCCTATTGATTCATGGAGTTCGATCTCACAAAATTCTGGTGCCTCCCATCTTCAGCCTTTGCAGAGCCCAAAATAAACTTAAACATAAACACTCCAGTGGGTGTTTGTGTTTGAGTTTTAGTCAAAGGCAACTGGATGACTGAGAATATTCATAACATGCATCATGTTGATAAAATGACCACTGCCACATCGTAAGATACACAACCATAGTCATCCTTTTGACTCAGGAGGTGGGGAAGCACTAGTGTGGCTAATAACTTTAACAATGGCTCCATTCTCTTCAAGGATCCCAGTAAACCATGACACTGTGCTGGCATTCACAAAACCAGGACCGTGTAACTGAGCCATCGTTCACTTTATTATTTATACCTGTACTGTCTTACCCTGACGTGTCAAAATGTCTTATGTGGAAAAAAAAGCCTCTGTATACAGTATATAGACAAAACACACTCAACACTTCTGTCTACATAATTAAGCATCAAACTGCTGCCAGACTAGACCAAGTACGACAGCGCTGGCTTACAGTGTCTGACACTAACAGAAAAAATCTTGCTCACCCTACCTATTCTCTGTAATGTTCCTGACCATAATGGATAAGCAGGCAGCTGATGTACCTTATTTTGAAGTGTTCATATGCAATGGATTCATTCACTGGATTCAATTTCTACAAATGTGATGAACAGTCAGTGCTGAAACCACAAGACGACACTGTGACTGTAAAGCAGTTGCAATAATCACCATGACATTATCAAATGTCTGGCTCATCAGCAGTGTGGTTACACTGCATTCATCTGAGCTACACATTGCAGCAGTCAAGCCTAATCATGCCACAGTGTTTTATGTCTCCGTGGTTAATGATCAGTAGTGTTGTTACAGTAACTCAGCAGCAGCCATACATAAAACTTGTATCAGCGGAGAGTTAATATCAAAATACTGTTCCACCTGTTTCATTCTTAGAGTTATTGTTATTTATCACCCATATACCACACTGTATTACTGTTCTCAAAAAGATCAATACCATCCTTGTGCCGTCTCATTCACACCTTTGTCATCAGCGCTATTTGTCTTCCGTGTTCCCCTCTATATTATTTATTCTAACCACTGGTTATTGCGATAGTGTGTTGCTTTGTAATTGCTTTCAGATAGATGACCCACCCTGTGGCTACTCTCAGTCCGCCGGCCGTCACTGATGATGTTGCTCTTGACATCGTAATGTGTTTCTCCGCACCTCGTTCACAACACTATTATTTTGTCGCCTAAAAAGCTTTGAGAGTAAACACACGTGCAGCCATGCGTGGGCGCAGAATCACAAACACACTTGTAAGAGTGTGTTTGTGTGACACTTGCTAGACCTTCATATGACAAAAGCTAAAGTGTGCCCCTGTGCAACTACTTTAAGGATGTGTACAATTTTATTACAGTGTGACAAACATTTCTAAGCATTACAATATGTAATGTAATTATATATTACTTTATATTTTCGAGGTCGAGGCAATACCAGTCCAGACTAATCAAGCAACCACGTACACAGAGACCAAATCAGTTTCCAAAAACAATGAAGGGAGATATGTCCTCAATTATAAGGAGGTGTATCAAAGACACGTCAATACTATTACATGGAAGGAGAAAAATGAATAAAGAAAAAATAAAAAAGGCAAAAAACTGTTAGAATGGAAGAATGGAAAAAAAAATGTTTTAATACATTTCAAAAAAGTCTATAAGACATAGGAATTTTAAGTATATTTTTTTTTTTGGGCTTTTGTGCCTTTATTGGACAGGATAGTGGAGAGAGACAGGAAATGGGGAGGCAGAGAGAGGGGGAATGACATGCAGTAAAGGCCGTCCGATGCGGGACTCGAACCGGGGCCAGCTGCAGCAAGGACTGTAGCCTCTACACATGGGGCGCCTGCTTAGACCACTACGCCACATGACGCCCCAAGACATAGGAATTTTAAACCCCATTCTGACACATTCGCATGTGCATTCTTGCAGCCACTTAGAAAAGACAAAATATCGAGAAAGTCAGCGATAACTGATCAGCTGTGAAGTCAGAGTCTGGCTCTTTCCAATGGCAGATGATCAATTTCTTGGCTGCTTTAAGGCCTGCTAAGTGTAGTCTTTTAACGATTTAACAAAGAATCATCATACAAAAGCAGAGCAGACTGTGAAAAGAATAATAGTTTTCCCACAATCTTGGCTAAAAACATATTAAGAAAAGAATATCGCAGCCACGACAGTGCCAGACCATGTGAATATATTGTACACCAGGGAGCAAAAAACTACAATCAAGCTTGAGAGATGGACTCAAAAAGAAAGAGATAATCTGCTGTATTGTTTGCCAGTTAAGAACTGGCATGAAAACTCAATAGCTAAGTTTTAGTTTCACTTGTACTTTGAGGGATGAGACAGTTAGTAGCTGTCCATGTTAATCAAAATTTGTCCTCTGAGGTCTGAGATGATATTGAGGCTCCCTCTGTGTCTTGTACCCACCACCTGACAGAGAGCAGAGACAGGCTTCAACCCAGCAGATCAGACAAGCTCCATTAGATAAGGAATGGGGCTGAGACCGCACAATAACCACAAGAGAATACAACCTTCCTGCATCTCCACATTCACCTTCCTTTTCTCATTACCCTCTTTCGGCTCTTGTGTCTCGTTTGCTGTCATTCCGCTCTGCATCTCCTTTCTTTACACTCCTCCTTTCTCTTTCCATCTCACTCTGCCTTCTCTCTATTCCCTTGTTCATCTCCAGGTCTTCGGCTTTGAGAATGCCGAAATAAGAAATAATGGAACAAGGGAGTTGAAAGTGAGGAAGGCTCACTTTTCATTTGGACTATGTTATATTTTTCCCTTTGCTTCCTCTTCTGTATTCTTAATAGATTGGCCTGGAGGTCTCTGCGACCCTGAGAGTTATGAGGGGGCTGAGCAGCACAAAGAGCTGGGGCTTTGAACATGTCATGCTCTATTGCTTGCTTACACCAACAGACACACACATTGAGTCCCCTGTGCTCACGCAAACATACACACACACACACACACACACACTTCAGTCACTCAGTGATACACACACACATGCCAGCTGCTCTGTCACAGAAATGAAGGAAATGTGTACAGCTATATGGAAATTGGTATCTATGAGGTAGGGAGGGCTTAGAAGGACTAAGTGGAAAAACCTGTCTTTTTTTTCTGCCCCTTTTTTTCTGGTAGACTCGGAAAGATAAAAGAGGAAGGCTAAGCCACTTAGCCCAACAGAGAGAAACGGATATTGCTGTTATTAAAGAATCAGAGGGAAAAAAAATATGAGAGAGCAGTAGTCCGAACAGTCAGGCAAGAAAGTGATGGACAGGAAGCAGAAAACAGAAGTACATACAGCTCAGGAGAAAAGAGGAAGGACAGAGTTTTATATGAAGAGGAAAGGAAGTCCTGTTTGTTTTGTGTTTCCAACACAATTGTTGCATTAGCTTCTGTCTGAGAGACGCTGTCTACCTTTTAAAACACTGAAAGAGATTAAAGTGTGAGAGTGAGCGAGGGGTATTGGTCTTGCCTTACTGGAGCGACTTCTTGCTCCACCCTCTGTCCATTGATCTCTGCCTGTGTTTTTCTTTGCTAAAATGTCCATTATAGCATTTATTAATCACACTTTCAATTATCCATTAAAGGGCCTTTGTCACAGTCCATCTGATTAAACTCATCAATCCGCTCTATTAAATTAACAGCTTTTAGATCAAGGAGTGGGAACATGGGAGCGAATGCTTGTGGGCATTTTCAATGACTCTTATCATTCAGCAACTGTTGGCTTTTTGTCTACGTTATTAGGTCTGTCCAATCTTGTCTTTTCAAAAGCTTCTTCAGATGTTTCACATTGAATAAATATGAAGACAAACAGGCAAACCGTGATTGTATTTGAATTTAGTTTACTTTCTCAGTAGTCTAAACATGCCGAAGTAGTGTACATTCACCCTCTCTAAAGAGAGGAGGGTCTAATAATCTGCCACAAAACCCATCTTAATCATTGTGCCTGAATGACTGATTAGCACCATTTGTACCTGAATGGACAGGTCGTAAAGGAGAATGAAATGGATTAAAGTGCTGCGCTGGACTTAACCTTATCTCTTAGGAAAGGAAGGACTTTTTTTTTTTTTTTTCAACCCACAATTGCTTCGCTTTGAGTAACTTTAAATTTTTTTGTCTGCTTCCTCTACACATGTCGGGAGCAGTTTTGTGATTGTGTTAGACTTGTGTCCTGACAGTCTGAAGCCCTGTCCCTAATCAGAGTCTTGTTTTAGTTGTGCATGCCTTGCAAAACAATACACCACTATTGGTGTCAGTTATTGGTGCTGTAATTGATATTTTCATTTCAACAATGGCTCAAAAGACTACAGGTGATATGAAATTGGTCGCTGGTGGTGATGAACCCACCTGGCTGCAGTTTCCCTCAGTTTCACAGAGCTCTACAAGGTCTTCCATGTCATTGTTTTCATTCTCACTGCTCTCATCAGCTTCGTTTTCAGTTGCATCCAGCAACTGTTTCAACTAACTGGTTCTAAAAACGCAACTTCATATATGTTGACAACATATAAAACAATAAAATCACAAATCAGTGTGGTCAGTTGTAATGAACAGTAATAAAGAGGAAAAAAGCTCCTGTGATTTCATGCTTAAAATTCCAGTTGCATTGGGAGTGAGGGACTATTGAAAATATTCATGTTTTGCCAGAAGCATCAGAAAATGCCTCTTAGTGTTCTGTAAAATCAATGTAAATCGCTGCAGCAGCAGCGGCACAGCATTGTAAAATAAACATATCCTATACATATTTTAAGGAAAATAATAAAGTTACTCTGTTGTGTCACTGAAGAAACATATGTATAAATTATTATTTAACTTCCTGTTTTATTAGCTGCAAAGCATTCACAGGCTGACATCTTGACACATCTGTTGGCATTTTGCAGCCCTGTGGGTATTTTACTTATTTAAAAATGGCCAAGACTGGAAGCAGTAGATTAGTAGAGCATGTCAGAGAGTATGATTTCAAACAAGCAGCATCTATCACTAGCTTTTAGCTGTTCTAAGATAACAGTGGAGGCTAAGGGCGAGGGAGCAATTAAATTCTTAGGCTGAGTCACTCTGAGGCTCCTTCATGTAGTGTGTAACTGTATGAGGTTAAAAAAAGTCCCATTTGGTTCATTTGGTTCAGAACACAGTAGTTCAATGCGTAAAATAAATACCTAAAAATACTTGTTTCTATTATTTATTTTTGCCATAGAAAAAAATAGAAGTCATCAGTTTCTTGACAATTTGTAATTTATTTGGATTTGACCTCCTATTTTGAAGGATCCTTGAGTCCCTGTCAGGTGCTTTTCTGATGTAGAGAGCTGGTGTGATTTAGTGGTCCTTTCAGAGGAGGCTTATTTAGTTCCAGGAAGAAGATGAGGGGTGTGGTAATATTGCAAAGAAGCTGAGATAGCAGGGGTTTGAGAGCGGGAAGAGGGATGTTTGGCAGAGCTCTGAAAGTAGATGTGTTGTGATGTTATCTTATCGGCGCCACAGCACAGGGCACACAGTGATAAGCGTTTGCTGTGCCGCTACGGCCACACACAAACACAAACCCCCTCTCTCACACACACAATCATTCAAATACCAAAATGCACACACACACAGCCAAGGTCACAGTCATTATACAAAATAGATGCCATAAGTATTTTGGTACTGACAAGAGTCCTTTCTTTCCCTTCACAAATCAAGCAAGCATACAACCAGACCATGTTCTGATGTGCCAATGCTGAAAACTATTAAAATGAAGAGCAAAGTTAAGACCTGCTGCTTTTTATATTCGACACAGACAGCCATGTTTTATCACTCATAGGCCAGCTGGGATTTGCTTGCTTAAAACAAGCTTTATTCTTAACCTGAAAGCTATACAAGTTTTTGATATTTACCTCTCATGCTCACTCTGAACAGTGTGTCCCTGTGTGGCACTCTGATAATGTGAGCTCGATGAAGTTTCACTAAAAGCACTTGTTTGAGTTTTAGGGAAAGATCTTTGGTGTTGTCGTCTGTCTGAACTGCAAGGATACCCAGTGGCTGGATGACAGGCAGAGTGGCTGTTTGCTAACACAGGGAATTACTTGGCACTACTTGTGTTGCCATTGTAACAACCTTCCATGGCTTTGCTTGTCTCTTTGAATCCAGTTAACACTGAAGGGCGACGTCTGGGGGAACACTACTGTGATAAATTTCAACATTTATTGTAATTGACAAGTAATACAGTTAAATTAGGGCTGGGTAATTTTATTATTACGGTATCAGAATTAAGCTTCGGAGTTCATTCTTGACCTTGGAATCTGCAGTTGACTAAAAAATCTGACCACAAGGTCCACTTAGTAGCTGCTACTGAGCTTTCACTCATATCACTCAGTCTTCATCAGCAGGTGGAGTTTGTCCTGTTGTCATGGGCTTTTAAATTTAAATAAACAAGCTTTTTGGCATTGTATAGCCTGTAGATGAAACAATTAATCCGAAAACTTAATTGAGAATGAAAATGATAGTTGCATACAGTGTATACATACATACATTACACAGGTCATCTAAAATAAATTTTTTGACAAATGTCCACTTACAAGCTTTTTCTGGAGCTTTGAACCACATCTCTTGGTCTTCATTAGTAGAGTTTGCTCCATTGTCATCAATCATTTTCATACAGTTAAAACATTGCTCTGTTACAATGGGAATTAAGAAGAGCATATTGTAGAGTACACAGCTTGCTGGTTTGATGTTTTAAATATAAGTTCCCTTTAGATTTGTTTTTTAATCAGGCGTCTCTGATTTATCCAACCAGGGATGTTTCCACCAGGATGTTTTTTGTGCTCACATTGAGCCCTCTGTCTGTGATTTGCAGGAAAGAATTTTATTGTGACCTAAAAAAAAAATGAATTCAGAATATTTTACTTGTTAAACACTAGCAATGTTCAAAAGATATTTGTGAATAAGCAACTTCTTCACACTCAATTCAATCGCCTCTAAAGTGTAATTTATGACACACAACATATCTTTGAGAGCAAAACAAAAGACATATGCAAAACCTAGAAGTTGGTTCTGACTGGTCGTTGTCCTCACAGCTTAGTTCCCCATCTTCCTTTTCTTATCTCTGCTGCCCATACACACCTCTTTTTCTCTTCCTCAATCACCTCGCATTTAGTTTCTATCTCTCAAGGTCCCCTCTCTGAGCTACCTGCCTATTATGTTTCCTCCATGGGAGCGGGGAAGAAATCATTGGAACGGAGCAAACCATTTATTAGCAGGGGTGATTTAATTTGTGTTCAGCAAGAAGCTCCATTTCTGGGTGAGGGCACATTTGTCCGTAGGAGGGTGTGGGAAATTGTCATTGCAGTGGTCTAAACTCAACTTTTACAGTAACTTACTCCGAGCAATGAGCTTTTTCATTTAGTAACTAGAACAAAATAATCAGTGAACATCTCAAGGATTGTGAGCTGACTCCTACTTCCCATCCTCGTCCTCAGCTGCTTCTCCCCTTCTCTCTCTCAGATGGCACTGTATGTATGTGCGATCCCACTGAACCCAGCATGTTGTCGTCTGCTGCTCAGTCAGTCAATGTTGTGTGCGTGAATTTTTGGCATCTCATTTTCGCTGCATTCGTCTGTTTGATAAGTCTGATAAGTGTGAGACTTTATCAAAGTGAGTCGTCCCATCTAATCAACGTGCCTCATGGTGCCTTCAACTGCGTTGCCTCCTCACAAAGTAATCACACACTCCGATAGACAATGAAGTCCCCCGGGGGTCACACTTATATTAAAACAAGAATAATTATACTGTTACATGCATGCTCACTCCTTCTATCTAGATTTATCGCCTGCTGTGAGCTGTGGCAAGGCTGAATAATTGACATGAGAGTAAGAAAAGTATGTGTCAAATTGCCCTGTGAACTTTTAATAAGACACTGTTTGGATGTGGACGAGCATATGTTTGTGTGTGTGTATGTTTGTGTGTGGTGATTTGTCTATCGCAATATGAGCTGCTTTCTAAGAGGATGAGCAGGATATGTGGTATTGCTAGCTGCCTCTGTAATGATAATTCCTGCAGGGTCATAGCACTCAGCAACTCACTTCATTCTGCGGATCACTCAGCTAATTTCACACCGACCCCAAGGAAATGCCCGGTTTGACCCGGCACTCTCGCCTTCAAGCGCTGCTCTGTTCTCAGAGCTCTTACTCCCACTGACCCTCTGCTGCTCTCTCGCTCTCTCTCACCTCTTGCTTTCCCTCTTAATAAGGGAAGACCGGGCAGGGAAAGTGTTTTGTTATGCAGCAATCACCTAATTAGTGGTTGAGAGTGTTGTTTATCTCCTCCATAAGCTGAACATAAACATCTGCAATCGTTCTTTGGTTGTGTGTGTGTGTGTGTGTGTGTGTGTGTGTGTGTGTGTGTGTGTGTGTGTGTGTGTGTGTGTGTGTGCGTGCGCGTGCGTGCGCGCATGCATGAGTGTGAGTAAATCATAAGAGCCTTTCATAATATTATGAAAGTCAGAGCAGATTTTAGCAGAACTGGTTGATTAGTAGATATTACGGTGTGTGTGTGTGTGTGTGGGGTGGGGGGGGTGGGGTGGGGGGGTTGCAACACCCTTTTTAAAATACTCCAGGTTCATTTGGAGTTCATTGGAGAATATAAGATCAGGAGACAAGAGTCAAACACGCACATACCTGCAGAGGAAATACATTAATTACCCCTTTTACAAATTCTCTGTCCAAGAAAATTTCTTCTTACACATGGATCCATTAGGATCATCAAATTTACTTCTAATGAATGATTTGTGATTGCATGTATTAACCCACTGCTCTGTGTTTCTTCCTGCAGACGCTACGGTCAGAACTGAAAGAACGTGAGCACTTGGTGATCAGTACTTTGGACCAGGCTAGGATGTTTCTGGCTGACCAGCCAATCGAAGGTCCCGGAGAGCCACGCAAGAACCTGCAGCCAAAGACTGGTACGTTTTCCCTCTCTTTAATAACATCTACATATAAATACCAGTGTTTGGAAAAGAAGTAGAGGATCATAATCATATTGCATTAGAGAGCAGCTTGTCTTTCATCACACTGTGATCTAAATTAATGTATCTACCTTAATTGCTGAGGTCTGGAAACCAATTTTGAAATAAGAAATGTCACTAAAACTATTATTGCAGTACCATTTATGGTCCATATTAACCACTTTTTCTGCTCCCTTATAATGGGAATTTCCATTAAATAAGAGCTCATATTAAGCCTCAGGTGGCCTGATCTTGCAGTAGTACAGTAAGTCCTCCAGTATCAAGTCAAAGGCTTGTTGCTACTGTATGTAGTATTGAAGCAGTTTATCCATTGTGCTTCACCATTGTCTGAAATCACCTTGGTAACCAGATTTACCAAGGTTTTCACCTGTTTGTCAGGTGCAAATGTTGACGCATTCTGCACTCAACACATGCTGTGTGTCAATCAAACATTCACAGGAGTCACAGTTTGCATGTCATTTTATGCATTGTGTGTCTCAGTCCTCATTGCATATGTATTTATGGGTAGGATCTTGCAATTGGGAAGTGATAGGTTAACAGAGATGATTATGTATTCCACTGGATTTACTGAGGTCCTGCTGTTTGCGGCTGTGAATTTTGCAGGGGAAACACGGCGCAGACAGGAAGAGCCACAAGTAAGGCTGTAATGGTGGAAATAAACTTGCATTAAGTCTAGGCTCATTTATAACTAAAACCTGATTATTAGAAACAAATAGGCAATTATTAATTAAGACATTATGTGATTACTGTAACTCAAAGTGGACGGGGAATTGTGGTTTGTGTTCATCAAACTGGAATTTGAATTTAAACATCAATCACTACATACCTTAGAACACTTTGTTTTGTTAAGATATCTAAGTGAGAGCTTGGCTGCATTTACCTCAGGATTAACATCTATATCAACCAAAGCTTCACCTCCACCTGTTCCACTCTGCTTTTTCTCTGTCTCCTTCTTTCCCTCTCTCTCTCTCGCTCTCTCTCCTCTGGTAGCGTTGCTGTCATTTTGTGTCATCACTGACAGGTGTGGACTTGCGCATGTCTAATGTTTGCATCTATAAAATGTGAATAAGTGGTTTACATATCACCATCGCTACAGTTTCGTTAAGAATTTTTTAGGGCTCTATATATTGATCATAAATTGCACACTCAGAATTCAGACACTTCAAGAAAATGGTGGAGGGTAAAAATAGTGCTCCAGAATCACACAAGAAAGATGACATCCCCTGGCCTCTTTCCTGTTTCATGTGAGGGATATCAGTCATTAAACCTTTTGGTTTCAGTATTTGGAGATATTGCCTTCAATGGATACAATGCAGTCGATTGCTAACAGGAAATGAAGGCAATGAAACGCATCAACAATTCTTGGCAGGACTTAAACTGGAGGGACATTGGATTACCTGTTCGCTGTCTTACACCCCTAAGTCACAAAAATGCCCCTGTACAGTTCTTTTTTGCCCAGTTTGTAGTATTAGATCAGAAAGGTTTTCTCATCCAGTACATTCTGTACCAAAAAGCACAGCAAACCTGTCTGGTTTTCTTCATACCAAATGTGAGGACTTATTTGGCTCAGTTTCAAGGTTAAGTGCCAATCGCTAAAATTCCAGCTGGTTCTAATATCAATATATAAAAAGCGCCCAACAATCAAATATGCGCCACCTCATTCAGCATTTCCTCTCTGTCTCTGTTGGATGCAGCAGGGAAGTCTTAGTTAAGTCAGCACATTTCCCTTCAAACTAAAACCCTACTGTGTAAATAATTAAACCAACCCAAGGGGCTGTGTAGAGGTGTGGCGAGACTTCAGAGCGCAGACCGATAGGCTTGTTGTCTGTGATCTTTGATACGGATATCAAAGCGTCGTCTCATTATATAAATAGATAAAAAGCTGATTTAAGATCAGAGGCTGCGCTTGTGTAATCAGAGGAGACGGGATTTCTCAGAGAGACGCTGTGGTAAAGTCTTAACAATTTTAATTGTCATACATTCCTATACTCTGTTAGTATTTTGTTTTGTCAGTGCCACTAAATTGACTTTCATTGCTTTGTTTGCACCCGGCATTCTCCATTACAAAAGACAAACACCGCGTGTCTACGCGAGGTGCTAACTGCTGTACGTCTCACAGATGTTTGCCTTGTGTGTGTAAAGGGGGGAGGGATGGAGAAAGTGGGAAAAAAAAAAAGACTTGCAGAGGTGCAAAAAGTGAAGATGGTAATTCAGTCATTACCCTGGTGATGAGACTTTAAAACTCATAAAAGCTGCTCATCTGTTTTGTAGTTAAAATGGGTGGTTGGAGAGCAGTTTTCTCATCTGCCAACTCCTTTCTCTCCTTTTTGTCTGCATCCTCCAATAAGTCACAATTATCCTGTCCTCTCACCTTTCATGCCATCATCATTCCCCACATCCTCTCCCTTACCCTATTTTCTTTCTTTTGGCCACTTTCATCATGCCTCGGCTGCCTTCTCACCACCCTTACTGTAATTGACATCCTTTTTTTCTTTTTTCCCTTTGCTCTTCTTTTCTCCGTCTTCATCTTGAGTTTTACCAGTGACATAGACATAGAACATGCAAATAATTCAAAGTAATGTACAGGAACAATGAAAATACCCAAGAAAGATGTATTCAGTACCATAACCTAAATGTTACATAACAACATTGACAAAATATGTTTGCACATGATGTACGAAAGTCATAAATGACAAAATTATGAAACACAGGTTAGATCCTTTTTAATCATGTTCTGTATGATTTTAAGGAAGATGTGATTTTCTCTTCCTCCAGACCTCACCCCGGAGGAGAAGGCCCGAGAGTTGGCCCGGGCCATCCGCAAGCAGACAGGCGAGGTGAGGGAGCGGTGGGAGCGGCTGAAAGGCCACGTGGGAGGCTGGCACACTCAGGTGGAGCGAGCCTTAGAGCGACTCCAGGAGCTGCAGAGCTCCATGGACCAGCTCGACCTGCGGCTGACTCGGGCAGAGGAGGCCAAAGCTACCTGGCAACCTGTGGGGGATCTGCTGATCGACTCACTGCAGGACCACATCGACAAGACGATGGTGAGTCAGAAAGACAGCGGTGTTGATGCGTGCACTATCCCTAATATACTGGAATCATCAAGATATCAAATCAAGACAGTCAGACGATCCATTCCTCTGTATGTCAGTGTACTTCAGTCGTCTTTAACAAATATCTTATTTTCTTTCACTTACAAAATCTCAAGTACAGCCATTCACTGTGAATTGTTGGCGTGTAACACATAAATTACTGATTTAACTGCATTTTGATCAAGTCGAAGTGAAACTGCGCTTCCATGAAATAAATGTGTGAGGGAGACTCTCACACAATTTCCATTCCACTCCTTTCTTTCCAGACCAAAAGAGGGTGAGATTTAATGATGTACTGAGTTTGAGAATTCTGTCTTGTTTTTTTGTAAATGTTACTCATCAAATTTTAGGAGGTCTTTTCACCTGGACTAGAAACAGGCAACACATTTAGTTAAGCAGAAAAATGACAGCATTTCCTAATACACAGCAAACAATGAATATCCAAGAAAAGTTGAGCCGGACTTACAGGTTTTAGATCTACAACCAGGTCCAGCAGCCCTCGATTCAACTTATCTCGAATAATCATGAGCTGGATGACTTCACAATGAATGAAGGAGTGACAAGGGAGAAATGGAGGACAGAGGAGAAATAATGGCACCAAAAATAATCCAATCGTGGTTCACAGGTTGCACAAGGAAAGGCTGCATTAATTTGGCTGAGTTACACCGCTTCAGATCTTAATGGTTGACTCCCTGTGGTATAGACAGCCTGTCCAATTACATATCTCAATATGTATACATAACAAACTATATATATATTGACAGCCACAGTGGAGACTGTAAATGGAAATTATAGTACAACAAAACTCCACTTAGAGATTCTGAGCTCAAGGCAGAAAACAAGAAAAAGATAAGCAGCTGTTAAAATAAAGAAAGAAAGAAATTAGACTAGCTTTATAGCTGTAATAGAATTACTGTACAATATCAACTTTCACCCTGCAACAACATGAAACTTTCTGTCCAGGCCTTCAGAGAGGAGGTCGCCCCATTACGTCAGGATGTAAGACTGGTCAATGAGCTTTCTGCAGAGCTGACACCACTGGACATCCAGCTGTCCTCCACCGCCTCCAGACAACTGGACCAGCTCAACATGAGATGGAAACTGCTACAGGTAGTTTAAATCCCCCTGAATCATCTGCAGATGTGGAAGCAGACATTGTTTTTACACACACACACACACACACACACACACACACACACACACACACACACACACACGTACACGCACACACTGTTGCTTTCTTTTCCTCCTTTGGTATTTTGTCCACACTTGTCTAAATTAATGCTGTCTTCAGTATATCCTCTTTCTTCCTTTCTCCTCATTCTCTGTCTGTCTGAATGTGTGTTATTATCTCTTCTGTGTGTCTTTGCCTCTGTTCGCCTTCCGATTCTCTCACCATGTGCCTGCTGATTTTACTTTGTGTCAGCCAAACACGCTGGGGACTGAGAGTTGTCCCTCTGCCTGTGTACCTGTTTTATTTGAACACAGCTCTGTGCTCAATGCGACACTTTGTCACTACACATCAATGGACACTATTCTCACAACACACGAGTCACATTCTTGGCTCTCTCCTAACTTGTCTTGGTCTGATTCTGCTCTGGGACTCGCTGAGTGTTTCTCAGATTGGAGCATGTCTCAGCCCTAGAGGGAAAGTTGTAGAAAAGTATTTTTTTTACAAGTCATCAGAAGGAAACGGAAGAGACGGGATGTTGGTTGGTTGGTTGTGTAATCCTCTCTGTTAAATGTGCAGAAGCACAGGAGCGTAGCGAAGTGCAAATTTAAATCAGCAAGTGAGGGGAATTCTTTCAGACACATTCCTGTCATCAAAAAAGGCCAATTGTCCAATTTACTCAATTTTTTACACTTGGCTTGGGTTAAACTTAATGTTTAGGCTATTTACATATCAGTGGTCTTCCCTCTGGTCAGAAACAGACTCAAGAAATCAAGTGTGAAATCAGATCAGATCTATAGACTGGTGCAGAAAAATGTGATGTGAAAGTATTTTTCTCCCTCATTACTGACTCTTGGAGCCGGTGAGATCCTTGATGAGGCTGGCTAGTGACGCCTCTGATGTTCATTGTTGTCAGGTAGGAGAGCTGAATACAGGCCATGCTGACCAGCTGTCGTGGCATCAAGTTAAAGGACACCAAGCAGCCACAAAGAGACTGCGATTTTAAGGACACCGACATAGAAACTCTGGTTTTAATGGACTTCATTTGAAGGTTCCTTGTATGTTGCTGTAGATAAATGAGCAGCGAGTGTGGGCAGAAAAAAGGCTTGTGGGCAGAAAAAAAAGAGGAGAGGAAGTTATGTGTTGAGAAAAAAATGAAATCTTGGAAAGAAACCTAAAGTCATCCTTTTTTAAGTGTGACACTGCCGCAGCGTGAAACCGGGTAGCTGGGCTAATTTGTAGCCTTGTGATATTTCCCATGTAGTGTACAGACACCCACTAATAGTCTTTCTGCCCGGAGAATGACCATAACTCAAATACTGAGTCAGAGTAACGCAGGGTTTCAGTGGACTGGACACTTCGTCTCAATATATTCCGCTCTTTTTACTTATCTCAGTCTGCAGGAAAGCCAGGAACACCTTCACTAATAAAGCAGCTCTGACTGTGTAGTTTGATGATTTGGTTTTCATATGCTGACAGCTCCCATCTTCCTCTCGGTGGGATAGTGACCATTACAGCCATTAGTGGCCAGAAAGAGGCCGAGCTATCTTCTTTTCTGTACCTATTTTCAGGTTTCCTGTGTGGACAGATGTGATATGGCTGCCATAATACCTTAGGTGTGTGTCTTAGTATTACAGACTGCCAGTACTGTCCTGCTACTCAGACAGATGATGCAAAGCAATCCAACAGCCACATAGGGCACAGGTGCACTGCCTGAGAGGTCAATATGCAGCTTTCACAGGAGCACAGGAGTAAATGTGTGTGCGATTGATAACTCTGTAAAGCTGTATGACGTTTCACCTTTCACTGAATTCACTGCAGTTGAACTAGCATATTTTAGGGCACATTAGTTTTGTAATAATAAAACTAAATATGGAGTATTAAAGGAAAAAGACATAGTTTTGTGTCTTGTCCTGGTTTTGATCATATTCCTTTAATGCTATGCTTACATTCACACAATTCCAACATTATTCAGCTTTAAGGGCTGTGTGTCATTGCCATCGTTTTTTTTTTTTTTTTTTAATTCTCGCTCTCTTGGCTCTGTACCGCTTCAGTTACCTCAACAGTTGAAGATGAGTAAAGTCATATTTCTGGGTGCCTGGATACAGCTGCACTTAATGCTCTGCCCGATTTGGCTTCTCATCTTGTCACCAGTAATGGAAGATGAAAGTAACAATACAATTTATTCCCTGCATTCTTAATGTCAGACTTTCACTTGCATTTCAGTGTAGACATCAAAGCATCATATATCATCATATTTTTATGCCTCCACGTCGGCGACAGCTGTGGCCAGTGGCATTATGTTTCTCGGGTTGTCCGTTCCATTCTGGTGAACACAATATTTCAGTAACGCCGTGAGGGAATTTCTTTAAATTTGGCACAAATATCCACTTGGATTCAACGATGAACTGATTAGAATTTGGTGGTCGAAGGTCATTGTGTCCTCACAAAACAATTCTTGGCTGTAACTCAAGAATTCATATGCTAATTATGACACAATTTATTGATGATATTTTATATCCAAAAGGTCAAAGGTCAGCTTCACTTTGACATCTTAATATTCTGCAAAAACACTGCCCATTATTCAACACTGTAAGTCAGGAACAGAAATGGAGTGTATGACCATATTTCCTGCAGTTTCACTGGTGGAGGCGTTAATTCCACTTTTGGTTTTGCTTTAATAACTGACCACCTCGTAACTTGGGTTGATGACACACCTATGTTGGAGGTGGACGATATGACAATAGTAACCATGAGATATTAGTGAACTGGTATACAATGGTAAATAACAGCATAGACTGTATATTCACTGTAAATTGCAGATATGACACACTCTGAATTTATACTTTTGTAAGAAAAGTATAAAGTTCTGTCGCTCTCACTGCAACTCTCATGTCCACAGCTGACTGTCTTCTCTCCTGTCTGTCTGGTCATCGTGCAGGTGGCGGTTGAGGACAGACTGAAGCTGCTTCAGGAAGCCCACAGAGACTTCGGCCCCTCCTCCCAGCATTTCCTCTCCAGTGAGTACAGAGCCAATTACCTCTCTTGAGGGAAATAGGAAATTTTGGGGTTTGTTTCCACTCAGTTACACTGTTTCCCATCCCTTAATTTTTTCATCTCCCATCTTCTCATCCTCAGCATTTCGCTTTAACTGTCATGCATGCTCAGTGGATATGTGGGTGCACGCGCTTACTCTCAGTTTGCAGACGAAGCCCTCTGCTGTTGAATAATGCAAGCTTAATTACAGCTCTCCACTGACTCCCTCCTCTTTCTTCCTCTTTAGAGTGGTCATTAGCAGAGAGAGAGGAACAGATAGACAAAGCTAGAGAGAAGAGACAAATGCAGGAGTGTGAACATTAAACAAAGCAGCCAGTCTCTCGCTCCCTGTGTGTGTGTCTCTCTCTCTTTCTCTGTCGTCATTTTCTATAATCATACAGACATTAGCGTTCTCTCTGCTCCGCCTGATTTTATTTGCTGGCTGTCAGACACGTACACAAATGGACAGTTTGTGATTCAAGTCAGGTGGTAAGCCGCGCCGTGTCACCAGTAGACGTGAATTTACTAACTAAGCCCTGCTGAGAGCTTAGCCACTGCACCAGACAAAACACCACTCTGGCTCTTCTTTCATCTTCCTGGCACTATGACACTATCTACTCCATCACATATTCGCTCTCATTACACTAGTAGTTTAATATTCCCTCAGGGATCAATAAAGTACTGCAGTCTTATCTCGCCCTATCCATCTCGTATATCTTCCAATCTCGCTTAATCTCTTTCTCTTACTGTCTTTTCATCTCTCTATCTGAGCATAGAGCTGTGTCAAGGAGGAGGGAAAGTGGGAGGGCGATAAATCAAACAACATTTGTGCTCCATATTGCTCTTGAGAGCTCCTTGTCTTATATTTGGCTGTTCTTAACACTGTATCAGCTTGTCATTTTTAAGATTTCCCTGGTCTGTCAGTGTTTATTGTCTTCTTTCATACCCACAAAGATGAACAGAAACCTGGTCACATGGCACCACTTCTCAACTGTTTTTTTGCTTATTTCTTTTTCCTTTCATTCCCGACTGTCTCCCTCCCCCCTCTTTCTTCCAAGAGAACAATAACCATTTACATTTTGTACAATTTTAATGGACAGTGAGAGACTTCCTTATATAGCTAGACTGTGTTATTCTGCAGATGTGTTGGATGTGAGAATTATTTCACGTCAAGCTCCAAACACTAAATGGATTACTATACTGCATGGTAAAATTGTTTATTTAGATGGTGTTTTGATTTTGACGGCTTGACTCTTCCTTCGCTCTCTCTGTCTCTATCTCTCTCCCTCTCCATTTGCAGCTTCAGTTCAGCTCCCCTGGCAACGTGCAGTATCTCAGAATAAGGTTCCATATTACATCAAGTAAGTGGCCAGAAATTGCTTCAATAGCCCCCTTTGTGCCTGTGGAAATTGTTTGCATTTGTGTGTGCATGTGTGTGAGTGTTTGTCAATGATTACTATACACTGGTTAGGCATTCAATGTAGAACAGTCTGGATACTGTTTGTAAAAATGCTGTTGTTTTTAACATTTCCTTAATTTTTTTGGTATTTATCTCCATCTCCTATATGAATGGCCTGTAGTTTGTTTTGTTGTGTGACTCTTTAACACACTACTAATTCATCTGACTACATTTTAGAGGTCTGTAGAGGTCAAATCATGTAATACTTAAAGAAGGCAAAGGCTGGAGAAAAATGAATTTTGTATAGCAGAGCGTTTTTTTTGGTTCTCTTACCTAAGTGATTATCTTTTGACCTCTCATATTCATTATATGATCTCTTCTGAGGGTGTTGATCCTCAGGTCGATAATGACTGTCCCAGACTTGTGATTCTTGCTACTGTAGACCTGCAGACTGTGCGAGTTTGTAAGAATATCTGCAAAAAAAGACTTCCTGAATATGTCTTATGAGTAATTTATGGGCCATTACATGTAGGTCATGCAGGTTAAAGCAATCAAACCAAGCCAAAGTATACTCTATAGTCAGATATATGATCTTTTATGAATCTTTGGAAGGAAACTTTGTTGAGTTTGTAGATTTTCTCCTCAATGCACAGTAGATTCAAAAGCAGGCAGTACGGTGTTGGAACTGAATTTATGTTTTTTTATTTTGCATTTCAGATATATTCATAGTCGACTCTGAATGAGCCCATTATCTCAAACATTTTTCTGTGGGCAGTATAATACTCTCTAAGTCTTTTTAACCTGTTCACATCAGAGCTCTGACCTCTAGTGACCTCTCACATACATCACCCACAAATGGTCAAATGGTGGCTGTTGTTTCATGTATATTCCTTGCACATACATAATTCATTTTACTCCCACTCAGGAATTTCTTTCTGCCAATTTGCTCCTCTGCACGTATTAAAATTCAAACTGTTTCACCTGCAAATTTCTCATTCAGTCCAACATTAGCACCTCCTTTTGAATAAATCACACCTGGTTGAATCCCAGGACAGCTTTCCACATTGTTCTAATACTCACGATAAAACTTTAGCCTGACATGTTGTTTCCCATTTTAATTTGTCCCAAATCAGGCCAAACAGCAGTTTTTATTTAAACAGGCAAAGAGAGTATCTGTGTAGGTAGCGAGCAGGGCAGCTTCTCTGCTCTTCGGGATATGTCAGTTTTGAAAGTTTGAAGGACCTCGTTATCCAGAAATAATGTAACAGTGTGTCAGTGAAATGCTGACGAACCAAACCTGAATTCACCCTCATTTTTGGCTGGTGGTTAGAAAAATCTTTGGATAGCAGTTTCAGCTATCATTAATCAGTCCTCCTGTCTTTGTTTCTCTCTCTCCTTTCTGTTGGGACACTGTGTGACACTGCATAACTGTGTGATTTATGCTGATAAAATGGGTGTAATTTTTAGGGCAGTCCCCCTTAAATTGCTCTTTGCCCTGAGTTGAAATATCACTGTCTCAGTTGAGTTTTCAAATGGTCATTATGCCTCCATCCTGGCAAAACAGCCAGGACCACAGGCATGACATTTTCAGGTTGTCCGTCCATCTGTGCGTCCATACGTCCCGTTCTTGTGGATGCAATATCTCAGTGATGCTTTAAGGGAATTTCTTCAAATTTGGAACAAACATTCACTTGGACTCAAGGATGAAATAATTAGAATTTGGTGGTCAAAAATCTAAGGTCATAGTGGCCACAGAAAACGCATTTAGCTTCCTGAATGTTCATTGTCACCTCAGAAAACTGTAACTCAGGAAGGGGAGTTTGTGACCATATTTCCTGCATTTTCTTCCTATAAAGATTTACAAGTCAGGTCTCCATGTCTCCAAAAAGTGTGCTGCAACCATTTTCCAAAGCAGTTATACTTTTGCTTAGCATGGTAGGATGGTGTGGGATAAAATTTCGAATTGTAGAGACATGAAATATTTTTGACATAGCGATAAAGTTAAATATGTTGGGACTGTTTTTGAAGACTCTTGCTCAGAGGCAGCGCATTGAAGGACTTCTTGAAAGCTAGTAAAACATTTTTATCTCAAAAAAAGCAATTAAAAGTAGTTAATTCAAGGTTAAGTGTTTTCAGACAGACGGAAATTAAGAAAAATAGGACTGAGACAAAGAGAGAGGGGGAAGGATACCTGTGATATGTTTGGGCCTAAGGCTTGGCACTACAGGGGGATCAGAGATGAAAGCCAGAGAGAAGCAACGACTGCGAGGACAGGCTTATAACTTTAAAGTCAGCAACAGCCTGTGATCACAGATATGCCCATCCAATGAACCTGCATCCACCCACTCAAACAAAGCATCTGCGCACGAGGGCATTCGCACAAAACAATACACACAAATGCATTTAGACACACAAATAGAGATGCACACCCTCACACTGGCAAGGAAACGCTGACACACACCCAAAGATGCATATGAACTCCAACTTGATCCAAGCTGAAACTTCCAAACCAAATGCACACACAGACAGACTCATTGTGAGCATGCGCCATATGTTCTGTCGATGCCTCTGGGATGGTTGGACCAGGTTTTTTCTCTCCATGGTGGCTTGCACATCAACCCTATGTTGCCGCTCAGAAACAGGAGGAAAAGAATCACTCCTCCATTAACTTTAACCCCAGTGTGTGGCATTTGCTTCATTTTAAAATGATGATTTTTTTATGCTGCACACTGCCCTTTTCCAATCCTTCTCCACACACAAATACACATGCATGCAGACCCACTTAATTTGCAGCTTGAAAACTGAATTCTAAATCCATCTCCAGGACTAATCATAGGTCGCATTCAGTGCCGTGACATCCTTGGGACACCCGCATCAATCTTTGGCGCATTCATTTCCCCAAACCTTTCCTCTTCTTCTCTTCCCTCTCCTCTCATACTCTGCCTCTTTTCTTTGGGCTGACAAAGGGCCCCTGATTAAAACTGCGCCTTGTCCACCCCCTGTAGTGAGGAGTTCAAGCGACATACTGGGGGAAAAATCAAATGGCTTCACACGAGTTCTATGCCAGCAGCCTCATGCTGGCAAACCTCACATGCTGTCCCATTTCACCCATTCTGGCACTTTAGCGGGTCTTGAGGCCTTTCTGAGAGGAAATAAAGCAGGACTTCATCTCTGCAAAGATTGGAGAAAGTCTCCTCTACATTCCAAGGTTTTTCTAGATTGTACTGTCTCTTTGTGTTTTTGTCAGGAAACATTTGGTGCTGGGATATCTTATGTGTGGATGGTTTTACGTGGTTGGACAATGTGCAACCCTTCTTCAAAATGTCTAGATTAAGAAGTTTTAAAACGAGTCCCAAGTTTGAACTGTATTTCAAAAGCAGAATACTGAAGGGAGGGAGGGGGCTCGTTTTTAAAGGGCAAAAAAAAAAAAGGCAGACGAGGAGACGTGAAAGCCAGAAAAAGACACAAGTCAGGTGGTGAATGCAGGCACTTATCACCTGTCAGAGACACTGTGAGAAGTCTGGCAGGTTGCTGTCACTGAGAAAAAAAAAAAAGCCCCTTAAATCTCCTTGCTTTTTCAGATATTTAACTAATTCTGTCTCTTTGGATACCCAGATACGCTAGTAATCATTCATCTGCACACTCATGATTATTCATGGCGGCCTCTGAATGTTTGACAGTGACAAACTCCCAGCAGCAAAGAAAAGTGTTGCGCAGATGCGTTGGCTGGTTTGCAGCCAACTGTTTGATGGGATAGATTCACCCCTTGCCCCATGGGGCAGGATGGGGTGGATGTATTCCAGAGGGATTTTTTTCATTTACATTTCTGGGCTTTTGCTGTGCAAAGGTAACATTTAATATTTTGTCCTTTTGTTGGAGCAACAGGGAAACAGGCGTAGTTACAAGTAATGGGAAAATGTGGTGCATTAATTATGGTGCAGCACAGAAGAAGTGAGTAATTAGCAAAACCACTTTAACCTTCCGTTGGAATGTAACAGCTGGGAATGGCAGTTCGACACAGAAAACGTCAAAGGAAATACCAATTATTTTTGATAAGCCTAATTGTTATCGTGGTGATCTGTTAGTGTAAGAGGGTCAGACTGCCCCTCTTCTGTTGGGTCGCTTCAGCTGCCTGCTTTGGTTGCTCGTTTAGACAGAAATCTCATAAAAACGTCTTGCAAAAGGGTATTTTCCCACTCATAGTATCCCAGTGACTACATTAATTTCATCCCCCTCTGCCTGGTGCAGTATCCCCTTCTGTGACCCCATTTCATTCGTTTATTCTCACTGTGGATGTCATTAAATTATGTTTATGAAGGAAAATGTCACACGCATTGCATAAGACCCAAGCGGCTGCATCGCCAGACGCTTTTGCTCACAGTTAGCCCCCTCCTGAAAAATCAGGACAACCTGAAAAGGGCTATTTTAATTTGTATGTTTTCATTTTCATTTGTTTTCAATTTAAAGTTTAAATTTCTTTTGTACTTGGAAGATACCTGACCAAGAAAAGTAGAAGTGAGGGATCATTGTGATCATTATGTATACACTATGGATAGTATTGATACAGAAGTGAACTGAACAACCAAGCTGAATCATGTTTATCCCAACATTCAGCACTGATTCGTTTTTCAATTAATTGGTTAGTCCATTAAACGTGAAAACTGTGTAAACTCGGTCCACTTTCAAGCAAACTCTGGTGCAGTTTGTTTTTGGTGTGAGGTTGCTTGACTGGGAAAGTGTTCTCAGACTTTTGGACCCAACTGTCCATATGAGTTCAAGCTTACCACTCTTGAACACAAACCAAATTAAAGATATGAAAGCAACCTTAGGTTTGAAATTCCTCACACTGTATGTGAGGAATTTCTGTAATGTCCTCTGCTCTTTAACACTTTTGATGCCTCTCCCCTATGGATGTTTCCCACAGCGTTATCTAAACTGTTTTAAACAGCTTTATAGTCAACGTGTCATCAGTTTCCTTGTTTTCCCCTCTTGCAGGACAAAAAAAAAATTGCTCAGGCATTACAAAGGGGAATACGATGAGGGGAAAGCACTGAGGGAGGTGGAACCTGACAATTCAGTTGTCCTCATTATGGCATTCATGAGCTGTGGATATAAGCACAAGCTATCTAATCTATTTGATGTAAATGCTCCCTGCCTTGTGGTGTTTGTACATAGATATGATAAAGATTTAAGTTGTGATTGTGTATCACATCATTGTACTAGCTCTGTCTTGTCTGTGATGTACCCTTCCACACATGAATGACAAAAATATTTTATATAGCTGGCGGCCAATTGTGGCCTGGGTAGCCAGTATGCCTGTAGTTATGTGTTTGTGTGCAGCAAATATCAGCAAATCCCCTGGCTTTTGTACATTCATCCAAGCCCTTTGTAGTCCGTTTGAATAAAACACAAGTCTGTCCTCAGTGCAGGGATGTCAAGGCATTAGCGATGCCTGTGCGGTTGCAGAAGTCATCAGGCCATTGAATAGTGATGAACATCTGCAGATGAGGAGGAGGGCTACTGTGGTCCTCTTTGCCACCTCAGTTCACTGTCAGCACTCAACTTCACTTCCTGCCGCCTGTCAGCAGAGAGCGAACCATCGTAGAGACCACAGGGGAACCACCACCTTCCAAAAAAACAAAAAACAAAAACCACCTTCCAGAAATCTTCTCAAACATTCCACACAGATCTGAGTGCAGCTTCTGACAGCCAGGCACCTTCTTGAAATATACACAGAGGAGCCACATCACGGCCAGCTGAGCTCAGATAGATGCACTGATTGGCAGCTGCAGCCTGAGAAAAGCCAGATTCTTTGCTTTCCTATGTGTGAAGGCAACTATGTTTGATCGGTTTTAGCACAGGTAGTATTTTATTTATTTTTGTAGTGTTGGTTTTTCTGTATATTTGGTTTGTTCTTATTGTTTTGTATGTGTGTGTATGTGTTTGTATTCTCTCTGAAGTAGAAATGTAAGCAGGGAGTTGAGATTCGGTCCCCTTATATTTATCTCCCATGGTTTTTGAAAAGACAGATGCCATGGTGATGAGAGGGATTCACAGTATGTGGCGATTTGAGTGTGTCTTTTCTTGCTGTTTCATTCAGGGGACTTAGTGATTTATGATTTGTGGAGGAATCTATAGCCTCTGTCCCCAGTTCGGGTGCGGTATATAAAGAGTTAGTAATAAAGCTATCGATAATGTTTGCACACGGCAAATGATGGTGATGATAATAGTGTTGTTAGCTTGCGTATTCATTCACACATTTGTGTCTACCAGTGTCATTTTGAGTGTGTGTTTTTGTGTATCTTAGCTTTCAAAGTATGTTTGCTTATCACTGTGTGTTTTTTTTTTTTCTTTCTTCGGTGATAATCCTTGAAAGTGTTTGTCAGTTTCTGTGTGTGTGTGTGTGTGTGTGTGTGTGTGTGTGTGTGTGTGTGTGTGTGTGTGTGTGTGTGTGTGTGTGTGTGTGTTTGTTGACGTCAGTGCTCCCTGTTCCTGTTTGTGTGTTAGCTTATGTGTTTTTTGTATTTCTTTACTCTGATGGTTCTCTCTTGTTGTGGTTTTCAGTCACCAGACACAGACAACCTGCTGGGACCATCCAAAGATGACAGAGCTTTACCAGTCACTCGGTAGGAAACACTCACAATGACTACTGTTGTCTTTGAGTTCTGACCGTCGAAGATTATATTTTAAAAATAGAAAGGTTGGTTCGCACAAATGTTTTGTTTTGGTTTTATCTGCCCAGGTTTTGGGATACTGTAACTGTGATAGATTTATGTCACCACTCCAGTACAATGAAGGAGAATTTCATTTGCTGCTGCTCCAGGTCACATTAAAAAAAATATCAGTTCAAAGAATCAACAGAACCAGTTTGGTCCATGTCCGCTGTCAATGTCAACTGTTTTTTAGCATTTCTGCAGTTAAAAGTTTCAATATAAACTTTTCATAGTAAGTGCTATACATTGTCCAGAGTAATGGTCCCGCTGATTCTAAAAAGAGATGTTTGCCGGTGGACGCAATATCTTGACGCCTTGACTGAAATTATTGAGATTGGACACAAACATTCACTTTGATTCAAGGATGAGCTGTTTAGATTTTGGCAGTCAAAGGTCAAAGGTCAAGGTCACTCTGACCTCACAAAACACGGTTATGGCCTTGTGAATGTGATATCCAACCCTTGAGGGATTTTCTTTAAAATTGGCACAAAGGTCCACTTGGATTCAAGGAAAAACTAAGTAGATTTTGGTGGTCAAAGTTCAAGGTAACGGTGATTTCATGTTCTTGTGAATTCAATGTATCAGGAACGCGCAGAGAGAACTCCAATACTTCTATTCTTATTACTGTGACATTACAAACATGTTTTTGGCCACAACTCACAAATTCATATGATTGTGACCATATTTCCTGCAACTTGGCTGGTTTGGCAGAGTCATACAACCGCAAGGCAGTAATTTAAGTTTTAAATAATGTGTCAATGCCCTGAGCACCACATATTTCAGAACGTGGGCTCAAGTAACTCAAGTCTATCTACATGGCCAGATGACTAAATCCTGTTTTATGGCAGTTAACTGGTCTTTTAAAGGGCTAGGGGCACATTTCACAAAAGCAATCTGGGAGCACCACTTACACGCAGATCATAAATGGTGGCTGTGTCACATTTCACGAATGATTGTCGCACACAAAATTAACTTGAGAGGAAATTATCTCATGTTGCAAATTGCAACTTGGATGTTGTAATTTGGTGAAATGAGCTTCTGGTCTTTTGATGGCTGAGTTTTGGTGAGGGATCAACTACATCCTGCACATCTATTTCTCACTTGTCTTGTTAGTTTACACTTCACATTTAACTTGATAAAAACTGCACCCTGATCTTTTCCCTCTCTCCCTCACCCGGCTAATATCCATATGCAAGTCAGTGTCCCTGTGGGGTGGCCGGTATGTCTGTTCCTTAATGAGCAACCGGATAAGTAATAAGCTGTGAAACTTTGGGAGCGTTTGCTGTAGGCCAGCAGCTCAACAAATAGCACCGGCCCCCACTGAGACAGAACTCACTAACCTAATTACACAGTCCACATTGCCCCCCCCCCCCTCGGTCATCCCATAGACAATAACTAACAGAAAGCCAGCTTTCATTGTTGACAGGAGTCCTGCTTGTGTTGCCCAGTAGGCAGATTTTTGTTGCACTTTGTTTTCTGATTTTCTGCCTCCGTTTTCTTTTTGTCCGTCTACCTTTCATCTCTCCGTTTCCATCCCTGCCTGTAGCGGACTTGAACAATGTGAGATTCTCAGCATACCGAACAGCCATGAAGATCCGCAGACTACAGAAAGCACTGTGTTGTAAGTAAGACACACACACACACACACACACACACACACACACCTTAATACCTACAGTTGTGGTCCACTTCTTTTGAAGTCTGGGTGCAACGAGGGGATGCAGTAATGATTTGAAGCTTTGCCAGATGCTATGCCAGAACAACACAGGCTATTTTGGCTTTAAAATTGCACACACTGAGTCAGTGTTTGTATGTGTATGTGCAGCTGGTGCTTGTATCACGCCTGTTGAGCAAAGCCTCATTTGGCGTGCACAGGTGGGATTTTTTTAGCCTGTTCTTTTTTTATAAATTTTTAACATTTTTGACAAAACACGAGAGCTGCTGTTTTCTTGTTTATAATGAAAGCTTTTGATAAAAGCAGCTATTACCAACAGTCTCAGGTGACTATCAACTCTGTCTACACACACACACACACACACACACACATACACACACACACACACACACACACACACACACACACACACACACACAGACTGCAGGTTTGTGCAGACTCCACCCCTGTTGGCTCAGCACAGTGTAATAATGGTGACAAATGTTAACTATTATCCAGCTGGTGACACTATTATAGCAACACATGCTGCAAGCCCACACTGCTCATTTACATACCGCTGTTTGTAGGAAGTTTGCTCTGTGTGTGTGAATAAATATACCCTGTCTGATGTAGGTGTGAGTGCAGCTTGAGACGTGTGTACCTGAATAATCGTGGGTATCAAAGTGTGTTATTGTGTTTGTTGGTTGTTAATGAGTTTGAGTGATGTAGGCGTTTTAGTTTGCTATCTCATATTGCCTCTCTGATCGCATGCGTGTGTTTGTGACGGGAATGCATTAGCCTGAGTGATTTCGACTTGGGGCACTGCAATTCAATTTCATCCATTAGATTAGAATAGTCACAAAACTGTGTGTGTGTGTGTGTGTGTGTGTGTGTGTGTGTGTGTGTGTGTGTGTGTGTGTGTGTGTGTGTGTGTCTGATCACACTCACAGCACAAGGATCAGTAGTTATTAGTTATTAGCCTGGATTCATGTGGAATCTTTGCTTGAAGACCTGAGTGTGCTGTATGAATGGGTGTGAGTGTGTGTGTGTGTGTGTGTGTGTGTGTGTGTGTGTGTGTGTACACATGGCTGTGTGTGTCAGAGAATGACGCAACCCCCTCACACACACACACACACACACACACACACACACACACACACACACACACACACACACACACACACACACACACACTAACACTAACAAACATGACAGGGATACTATAAAATGGATAATTGGGTTAAGTCTGTGCCAGGGGGATGGAGAGGCACAAATGAGCTTGCGTGGCACCCTGCTAATGTGCCACAGCCCCAGAGCGTCATATCTGCATGTGTAGTGAGAGAAGTAAAGTTTTGCTTTCTGACAGAATGACTGGCCCGCTGTGTCTCCTCCACATGGATACACCCTAGTAATTAGTTCTGTCTGGGGCAGAGGGGGTAACATAAGGCAAGGGGCCATGGAGGGGGTAACAGTAATGGGGCAAATGAGGAGACTGAGAGAGGAGGAGAAGCGAGAGGGATGAGAGCAGTGTTTAAATTTTGCAAGGGGGAAAACTGGTAGGGGTCAGAGGAAGATTTGAAGACCGAACTGAGGGTTCATGCAACATGAATACCATATCAGTAAAAAGTTTTTGAACTTCAGTATTTGTTGGATAATACTGAACTAAAACAGTGTAATCAATACCCTGAAAATAGAAGATATACATAAGGACATGAGGAGACATGAGGAGTTTGTCTGAAAAAGGTTTTAACATTAATTTAGTGCTAATGATCTATCTCTACTGTCACACTAATGAACCACCTGTAGCAGATTTGTTTTAGCCACCTAGAGGTATCTACATTTGAGAGATGGGATCAACTGGTTTCTTTTGGACCTTGAAAAAAACACTAATTAGGAATCCAATCAGGATCTAAGTTTGCCCATGATAGGCCTCTAAATTCATATTAAAACACTGCATCCCAAAAGCACATGATCTATTAATTCCACCCATGTTTTGAGTTTGCAGCACATTCACTTTTATTTTACTTACTTGATCTTGGATTTGTTCCTCAAGACTTCAAGGAGTCTTGGCATCTTGATACGAGGAAGCTTTTTGTGCTTATTTTAGGAAAATAATATTTTAGCACTCAATAACAGACTGGGGAGTTTTCAGTCTTCAAACACTATAAACACCACAGCTTTTCAATTTAGACACCACTGACCAGTTGTGTATGTGTTTGTATGTGTGAATGGCGCTATCTGCTGCACAACAGCTGCTGAAAGCGTCTTGTATTTTATCTGTTTCTATTCCTTTGTTTTGTCTCGGTGTGTTTGTGTGTGTTTATGCAACTGGCTACTTTGTTTAATAGTGTTGTGCCAAAGAACTGGATCAGTGTGTTCTGTTAAATCTTCTCTCTCTTTTTTCCACTTTTCCAAGATACATAAGTGAAAGCTAAAGCATAGAAGACGATGGAAGTATATTTGAGATATTGATATAAATATAACTTAACTTTTTTTTCATCGTTGAAGACGTCGACAACAAATTAAATTAGAAGGAACTGGACTGATCTCAGTCTGCCTTTTCCTCATTTGTCTTTTTCTGTTCAGATTTCTCTCTCACATTAATATTTCACCACAATGATCAGTCAGTCCTCTGTCTGTACTCCCACCAGACTTCCGTACTTGGTTGTTTTGAACTATTTTGGACAAAATATCAGTCAAGACTGCAGTTTTAAAGTGCCTCTATGAATAGTCTGCTACTGAAAGCCCAGTGAACAAGTTGGAAGAGTTACTAATGGTTCCAACTTGCTCTTTTTCCTGTCTGTCAGTTCTTCTTATGGGATTTCTTATTGTTCTTTAACTTTGTTCCTTCCATCTGTTCTTGTTAACCTCTGTCTGCTCTCCTCCCTTTTTCTCTTTAACTTCTTTCTCCCAATAATTGTCCCTGCTGTCTCTTCCCTGTTTCTCTCCTGCTGTCCCCTATTTACCTTTGCGTCTGACTCATCCTGTCCACTCCTCTCTCTATCTCCCTCCTCCCCTCTCCACCTGCAGTGGACCTGCTGGACCTCAGTGTGGCCCAGAACACCTTCGAGCAGCACAAACTCACCAACAACAATCAGCTGCTGTCTGTTCCCGACGTGATCAACTGCCTGACGTCCATCTACGACGGCCTGGAGCAGGAGCACAAAGACCTGGTCAACGTACCGCTCTGTGTTGACATGTGTCTCAACTGGCTGCTCAATGTTTACGACACGTACGTATGCCATCTGTTTTACATTCAGGACAGAGGGTTATGCATCAGTCACCAATTTGTCAAAGGTTTTTACAAAATCGGGGAACTGCATGTTGATACCTGCATCTTCGCCTTATGAAAATGTATTCTAATGCACTTACTTGTTTACATATTGAAACATGTCCTACAAAATACAATGCGTGAAATTAAATTAAATCAGATTGGATGAAAGTGGCAGAACTGAGGCATCACTAGGCTCTTGAATTTTCCAGTCCATCTTTGTTGGTCCCATCTGTGCATAATGATTATATTTTACATATTTACACAGTCATACTCATATTCAGAGGTTGTCATCATGCTATGCACATCAGCGAGAGCCCCGGTTGGCATACAAATGGCTGTTATGCAGTGTGTTTGTTTTCGAATAGACATATGGAGGCTCATGTGCAAATAACCTCTGCACTGGCCTGAACAGCACGAAACGTACAGTATTCTCTGTATACTCGCACGTGTGCTCACATGCTGTAAACCATTTTGCTTTCCGATCTAAACATTGTTTGTGGGTACACAGAAAATGCAATTAGAGTCTCACTAGCTCTCTCACTAAGACTACAGGAACGTACATACACATTTCAAGGTTGTTGAACCACATAATGATTTTCTGTCACTGCTGTTGCATATAATTCAGATCTGCACTGAATTCAGTGCATTAAAAAAACATACTGTATATATAGTGGCAAGAAGAGTAAGTGAATACTTTGGAATCATCTGCATATCTGAACCTCTTGGTCAGGGGTTAACAAACGTGGAGTTCAGCCAGTGAAACTAGTTTGGAGGTGTGGGTAACAGCTTTCCTAAAACCCAAAAACATGCCTAACTAGCACTTACTATGCTCCTTTGGTTCACTTGTTTAATACAATCTCCTTGCACTTATTTAGTAGATGTAGTACTTAATATTTACACTGACGTTTCCTACTGCACTGAAGCTTACTGATGTCCTTCACTTGTAAGTCGTTTTGGATGAAAGCGTCTGCCAAATGAGTAAATGTAAATGTACAGCTACTTTGATTTATTAAAAAAAAACAAAAAACACTCAAAACATTTTTAGTTTTCTGTTCACAAGAAGCATCTGCTCACGAAAGAGATCTCTGTAGACATAGGATCAAAGATAGTTGATTTACAGAAAGCTGAAAGAGTTTAGATATACAGTCCACAGTGCGACAAAGCTCTCTATAAATCTAGATGATTTAGTTCTGTGTCTACTCTCATGAGAAGTGGGCGCCCCACTAAGATGACTCAAAGGCACAACGCAGATGCCGAATGAGGTAAAAAAAGAACCTCAGAGTAGCATCTAAATGCTCAAAGGAGTCATCGGAGCTGGTTAACATCTCTGCTCATGATTCTACCA
The DNA here is from genome assembly GCF_021018895.1 of Seriola aureovittata. NCBI lineage: Eukaryota > Metazoa > Chordata > Actinopteri > Carangiformes > Carangidae > Seriola > Seriola aureovittata. The sequence goes on along the minus strand of NC_079382.1, from coordinate 13,517,520 downwards.
AATCATGGTGTATGGTTGAAGTCTGCCAAAGAGCAGCTTGTCACTCCACAACACTGCTGTGAAAATGTTCTGTGGACTGATGGAAATAAGGTTGACTTGTTTTGGAAGAACATGCAGCACTATGTACAGTACTTTGTAAAAAGGACACCACATACCAACATGAAACCATCATCCCAAAGGTGAAGTAGGGTGCAGGGAGAATCATGATTCGGGGCTTTGCTGCCTCTGGACCTGGACAGCTCGGCATCATCGAGGGGAAGATGAATTCCCAAGTTTATAAGGTATCTTACAGGATAATGTCAGGGTGGCTGACAACCTGCTGAGGCTCAGTAGAAGCTGGGTGATGCAGCAGGACACTGACCCTAAACATCAAAGTAAATCTACAGAATGACTTCAAAGAAACAAAATCCACCTGTTGGAGTCAGAGCCCAGACCTTAATCCAGTAGAGATGCTGGGGAATGACCTGAAGAGAGATTTTCACACCAGACACCCTCAGAATATGCCTGATCTGAAGCAGTTCTGTCGGAAGAATGGTCCAAAATTCCTTCTGAACATTGTGCAGATCTAATTTGCAGCTACTGGAAGCGCTTGTTTGAGGTTATTACTGCCAAATGAGGTTCCACCAGTTATTAAATCCAAGGGTTCACTTACTTTTCCCACCGCACTGTGAAAGTTTAATGTGTGTTCAATAAAGAATCAGACTAGACAAAGACTATAATTATAGTATTTGTGTGTTTTTAGTTTAAGCACATTGTGTTTGTCTATACAGGACCAGTCCTAGCCTGGTCAGATGTGTACACGAACTGATGAAGCCTCTTGGATGAGAGGTGAAACGTCTTCACAGACAAATAACCTAGTCCAGTTGTTTTCGATTTAAAAAACTCCTTTAGGATACTATGACCTGGACAAATGAGAATATACACAGGCTCTATACATGAAGATCAGATCACATTTCATGAGCAATTATATTAGATTGGAACAGTCACAAAACCATATGTGTGTGTGTGTTTGGGCTCTACAGTGGTCGCAGCGGGAAGATCCGTGTCCTGTCCATGAAGATCGGCTTGCTTTCGCTCTCTAAGGGACACCTGGAGGAGAAATACAAATGTGAGTGCCAATGAGAAAGTAAGATATCTGCTGATGTACACATGCACTTAAACACACTCCTGTACCAGGCCAGTGTGTGGCAAGTCCATCCCATACTGCTCCAGCATGGCTGTAATCCCACCAGTATTAATCAGACCCACAGAAAGCAAGAGAAAAAGGTGGAGAACCGGTCGTCTAATTGGATGAGAGACCTCCTACGCGCTTCCACTGTTCTTTATTTAATTTTCTATTCTGATTTATTTTGAGGATTAGGGAGCGTGAATATAGGCTTGCTGCACTGGGAGGAGGCTCATTTTGGTTTCTTGCTCTGTATTTCTGCTGCTTTATCTCTCTCTGTCTATCTGTCTCTGCTGTCACTGCTAACACCATTGTTCATCCGTCTAACAGTGCCACTTTGTCTTCTGTCCTATCTTACTTACTGTTGCTTCCCTTCTTTTCTCCATCCTCCTTCCCCTCTTCCTCATCCTCCTCCCTCCCTCCCCTCCTCTGTCTCTTGCCATGGCATGGACTCTATCCCTGAGCCTATTCGTTCCACTGGCAGTTTCTATTAGCCTGAGAAGGGTATCAAGCACGGTTGATTGCATCCTTCCTCCTTTACTCTTTAAGAGTGTCATTGTCTGTCAGTCCCATGCATATAGCTACACACCTACACACACACACACACACACACACACACCTAACCAGGCATGGTGCCATTTGATGCTTTTTTGACAGTTGCGTACGTCAAATGTAATCTTGTTGTGGAAAGTAGTGTGTTGGAGATGTGGGGGTTGATCAGTCAGATGACATGAGAAGAAGTGTGTGGAAAAAGGGGATCGTGAACACACGTCGCTATTGGTGTTTGCATGTCCCACACACACATACACACACACACACACACACACACACACACACACACACACACACACACACGAACATAACAGGAGCTGGCATCAGGGCTAGGCCTCACACAGAGATCAAAGTCAGCTGCAAGCGGAGCAGAAAGACCTGTCATGCACTGTGTTTCTCCCTCCTCCTCCCCTCTTTCTCCGTATTACCCTCTCTGCTCTCTTTGCTCAGTTTGTGCATGAGCTCTGGAGATGTTTCATAATTTAATCTGAAAGAGATGACGCCGTAAACATGCTCACTGGCCGAGCCTGCGTGTCACTGGGCAGGTGTCCATGTCCTGTACGGCTCTGTCAATCTTTCTGAGAACGTGGTGGAGAGTTGGACACAGGGAGGAAGAGATTAGAGGAGAAAGAGCCTGGCATACAAGGAGTAAGACAGAAAGATTAAAAATGTATCTTTTCCCCCGTGTCCTTACTACCACCTCCCACCCACATATACACACTAACTCTTTCTCTCCCACTCCCTGCTATTCTGTTATTCTTTCTCTTTCCACATCTATTTATACTGTTATCTTTTATTTTAAATATCACCCACATGCTCTGACCCTTTCTCTCATTTCCCCTTTTTTTCTTAATGTCCCTCTCTCTACCTCCCTCTGTCCTCCCACCTCAGACCTCTTCAGCCAGGTAGCATCGGCAGGTGACACCTGTGACCAGAGGCAGCTGGGTCTGCTGCTTCATGAAGCCATCCAGATCCCGAGGCAGCTGGGGGAGGTGGCTGCCTTCGGAGGCTCCAACATCGAACCCAGCGTCCGCAGCTGCTTCCAGCATGTATGTTCACACACAAACACACACAAGCATCAGTGTGCATCATACACACATCCTGAATAAATAAGCATAGAAGCTTGGGATTCAGTTTTCTTTTTTTTTTCACTCGTTGAGTAATCACATTTATATTATACTATTAATGCTTGATGGATTACTGGCAAAAAAAGGATGCATGATTATCAATTCAAATGAAAATCCATCATAATAAATTAATGTCAATCTTAACATATTTTCACTCAAAACACTGTGTCAGATTTAATGACCAAAATTTGTTCTCAGCTGAAAAACATGATTGATTATTGAAAAGACATGTTAGAAAGAAGTGCATCTCAATGCAGTTAGGGGCTAATTTAAGCTTACAAATCTGGTCCAAGCAGAACAACTCAAAACTAACTGGACAAAACTAAAGTAGAACTCAACCCAGAACTTGACCTACAGTGCACATTTCTGTCCATTATATTTAGTCGTCTGCTTGGAAAAACAACAGTAGCATGTCTTGAAACTCTGGGGATAGTCAGGTGCACAATCTGTTGGTAAGTGGGACTCCTCTGCAGTTATTTAACTTCTTTTCTAGGAGTCTTAGCGTCTTCAAAATGGTGTTGATTGTTTTCTTCTTCCTTATTTAATATGTTTATTGTGTGCACTCACAATATATATACATATATATGTATTGGTTAGGTATGTCCCCAAGGAGTAATCAATTAATCTATTACTAAAACACATCCATAGTACCTAATGTAGCCTATATTATTCGTCTCAGTGTCTGCTGCAACTAAACTAGTAACCACCAGCTGTTCAGAACACTCAGTCTAGTTTAAGTTGGCAACATTCCCGGTAACAGTAATCATTACTGTAATAGATTATGTTTTGTGATGCATCTCGCCAAATCTAATTGTCATTAAACACCTCAGTGTCCTCCACGTTTCCCAACCATCTACCACCTGCTACTGTCAATTCTGTAACAGTGCTTTAATATTTAAGCTCTGCTGACCAACCATGAAGCCTTGAATGGCCTCTAGGCTTCTGCTGGCTGTCCTCTAGTGTTTTACTCTTTCCAGCCAACCACTTTCTCTGGGTTTATCTGGACGATACTGGCATTTAATGATGTCTTCTTCCCCCGGGATCACTGTTTCATTTTTCTCCTTCTTCCTCCCCTGGCTCATGCTTCAGCAGTCATAAATGGGAGCCAAACATTAAAATTGGGAAGCTATAAATTTCACTGATTTCCTGTGCTGCACATCCCAAAATAGCAGCGTGAGGCAGTTTTAAACTTTGCCTCTCACTCTCTTTTTTTTTTCAGTTCAAAATAATGCAGAAGGCCATGGGGGCAAACACCTTGCTGCTTTGCCTATAATTCACTCCTTTGATGACTTATTAATACACACGCGCACACGGAGAGGCGAGCTTGCACGGATACACACACAATCGTGCGCACAAATTGCTCACAGACTTGATCATGAATTGCTGTGCCAGCTGTAGTCCAGTTGCTCATTAATCATTCAATCGTCAAACCAAGTTGGCAGGTAGAAACCAGGCAGACACACACACACACACACACACACACACACACACACACACACACACACACACACACACACACACACACACACACACACACACACAAACAAACAAGCAAAGCCCTGTCCCACCTGTGTGTCATTCTGCCCTGCCAGTGACAGTGCAGTCACCCAGTCCATTTGGTTTAATGGGCCTGTGATGAACGGGTTGTGCCGCCATAAATATGGCTCCTTCGCCGTTCCTTTGTGACTCTCCTTCATCTATCCATCCTTCCGTCTATATAGTCATCCTTTCAGCCATCTCTCCCCTGCAGTAATTAACCTGTAAGTGCTATAATTCTGCAGTTAGATGGCGAGGTGGAGGGAGGGAAAGTGAAGATGAGACTGACGGAGAGGTATTCTGATTGTGCAGAGGAAGGTCAAATGGAAGTGTTGAGGATTTTAGGATGATTTGGGATGTCTGCAGGGTGAAAGTTTCATTGGGAGTGTTGTCACTTCTCAACCAGAAAAAAGACCCTTTCTTATCCTCCTAAACCCAACTGACTGACAACCACACTTAATTAACTTCTTTTTTTTTTTTTTAGAAATTAGAAACTTTTCATGAGTAAAGATGAGTAGAAATCTCATTAAATATTTGATGCCAGCACTTGGAACTTAACATTTTTTTTTATATTTGGTGCTAAGAATTCACCAAAGCTCACTGTTGAATTTTGTTTTTGAGAGCCAGTCGTGAATATTAATTTAGTAATCCGATCCCTGATCCCACGTTTCATGTTGGAATGTGCTTCCTTTTAGTTTGTTTTGTAGCATGAATAGCAACATTCAGAAGGATATGCTAATAAAATTGAGACACTGTACAGTCTTATACACCTTAAGCCTTGGGAAGGGATCAAGGGAACATTCACCCACACATAGACACGCACACACACACCATATGTAGTGGATTCCTTTTGAATATCTCTGCTTTTATTTCAAATATATTCAGCCCTTTGCTGCATTTGCTGCCCTTTTTGTCTGTCAGAGATGATGGAAAGGTCGTCTTTGATTTGTTTAGCGGTAACAACAGCCGTGTCAAAGCTTCTCAACCCAGGTTGGCTTTTCAAATGGTCTCATGATAATCTGCAGCTGAACAAAGATTCTGCTTAGTATATTGCTGCTGTATCAAGTAACGTTTGCTTTGGTCGATAGGTTATTTTCAAAGGGGACAAATGCTGGAAAGTGGATAGCCTAGAAATAGTTTTTCACAACCAGAGTATTTAAAACAATAGCCGTAGCTCTGTGCAAGTACAGGTTACGTTAACAATTACACCTCCAAAAGTACAAAGGAGCAGTTCAGAGTAGGAGTTTGAGGGTGTTTTTCATAGCTTCTTCCACAGAGCAATATGGCTGTTAGCTAACAGTACCGTACAGTTACGGGGGCATGTAGGACAGGGGCCGTGAGGGTGTTAAAATCAATGTTTATTGTAAGATATTTCAACCAATAAACATGAGTAAGAGACTCGTAAAAGTTATTTAGTCATGTCCACAATTCAAGACCATAATGTGCCTGAGGGACTCGTCACTTTAATACGGACAGTCATCTTAAATTTGTCTGCATCTTTATTAGGCTTTTGGTAACAAGCTAAGAGTTACAGCCCCTTCTTCATTTCTGGGAATGGTTTTGTGCATGTTTCTCTTTCATGCTTATGCCTTTACCTTTTATCAGCTCTCTTTGTTGAACTTTTATAGAAACTGTAAACGCCGGTTCCTGAACTTTTGATTGAAAGGCTCTTAACTTTTGGCCCCGCCTCTTTTATGCCCAGGTGACCAATAAGGTGGAGCTGGAGCCCAGGCAGTTTGTTGATTGGATGCGTCTGGAGCCTCAGTCCATGGTTTGGCTTCCTGTGCTGCACAGAGTGGCTGCTGCAGAGACGGCGAAGCATCAGGCAAAGTGTAACATCTGCAAAGAGTGCCCTATTGTTGGCTTCAGGTAAACGCACTCATCTGCTCACATTTAGCATTTAGTTCAGCATTTGTGGAATACTCATAAAGATGGTAGTGACAAGTATTCAACATTTAACAGGCCAAACACACACACACACACACACACACACACACACACACACACACATACACACACGACACACACACACACATACACCAAATGTAGCACTGCTCTGAGTTGTTCTCTCCTGGTTGAGCATAAAGGGCAGATCTGCTCTGGAGGGCAGACATTTATCTAAATGTCAGCAGCTGATACACCACTGACTAAATACCATCCGGAGGTTTACAATGAAACATACACACATACTCACAAACAACGAAACCCTCATACACACAAACATACACGACACCGGCACATTTACAAAGTTCACAGGGAGCCGATCGCTTGGCAAACATTCTGTAACAGACCACCCTCTGATACTGTGCAGGACTGAAAATAACGCACACCCACATACACACACACTCGCACACCCATTGCTACCCTTGTTTCAGTTTGTTCCTGATCAATTACACTTATACAGTAACATAAGGGGGGGAGAAATGTGCGTTGCTCCTCAACAGCTTCATAAAATTCAGTTTTTCACTGACTAGTCGAGCAGGGAGATGCTTTTTCTGTGGCTGGAGATAGGTTTAACGCCACGGTAAGTGAAGTAGGGTGGCAGAATTGTCCCCTTCAGATCCATTGCTTCGCCAGCAGAAAGAGAAATATAGTCAGACATTTGATGAAGCACACGTCTCCCAGGTTCTGTCATTGATCGATGAGAGAGAGCGAGCGATGGAGGGAGGGAACGGCGGAGAGCACCAGAGAAAGAGGAAGGAAAATGCATAGCAGGCATTTTGTGTGGTCTTGAGACATGATACCAATCGTGTTATACCAGCAGATATTTTTTTCCCTTGTGAGGAGTAGTAGCTTTTAAACTAGCATTGTACATGGGATCATACAAAAATTCAAACAGAATTTAAAGGGTACTGTGTCAGCAGGTTTGTTTACATGTGACAAATGTCAACTCAACTGCCACTAATTAGTGGCATTCTTAACAAGCCACCAAACCACATTCAACATGCACCATTTCCTGGGCATGTGTTACATCGTATTCACTTGCAATGTTGAACCTGCCAGCAACCATTAAAACTTTATGGCTTTTGCTACAAAAGGCCAGTGATACAAAAGAACTTCATGTTTTTATGATAATTTGTTGGATGAATAATGTAAAATTGGACTCTGACCTTTATTTCTGATGCAGTTTTATTTCTCTTCTCTCGTTTTAAACTCTTTCTGGCCGTGTTATTTGCTTTTATTGCATTTGGTTTGGAGACCTAAAAGGCTTGTGTTTCCAGATAAACAGCATTTTAAGGAAGTGCTGTGACTATGTAAAATAAAAGATAAGCATTATACCTATTTGTGTTACTTAATTGTATTCTTGTTTTAATCATTGTCTTGAATTGATCTTATATTGATTATTTCTGTGTAAAAACAACAGGCGTTTGTAATTTTGGCATTATATATTATACATACCTTTCATGTACACACAGAATGTTTGGGCATTAAAATAATAATTATTAGATTATCAAAATTAATTAAGGGCCATCTCTGCACCTTTCGCTGTGAAGGTGAATTAACACCCTCTCCTCATAGTAATATGCTACATGTCAGCACGTAATGGCACATTTGGCTTGGTGGTGTCGTGCGCACTGTTGCATCCTTTGATGTATGGCTCTCTCTCGTAACTCATCAGTCAGCTAACCTTGGGGAGAACTGGAGAGGAGAGAGATAAAAGACTTAAGCTATTATGTCTGAATGACTCCTGTCTCAATTTAGCTGTTAAATGGCCTCCTGGCTGCATCTGCTGCTGAGGACAACATCCCGACAGTTGTTGTCACGTTGTTGTGCTTTGGTTGGAATCCAACTGTCTGTCACACTGTCAGCATATTGTGTGTGTGTGTGTGTGTGTGTGTGTGTGTGTGTACGTGTGTGTGTGTACGTGTGTGTGTGTACGTGTACATATGTGTGTAGGATTGTGTGATAGAGTGTGGAAATCCACAGCTCTCCAGGAGGCCCTAGAGTAGCCTTGAGATGAGTCAAGTTGTAGTGCTACATACATGCTCACTTGTGCACACACACACACACACACACACACACACACACACACACACACACACACCAACAGACCCTGAGGACATGAAAGTGACATCTGCACACACACCATTTCCCAACTCAACTTATCTCACTTTTCACCTCTCTTTCTTTCTCTCTCTCTCTCTTTTTTTTTTTTTTTTTCAGGTATCGCAGTCTGAAGCACTTCAACTATGACGTGTGTCAGAGCTGCTTCTTTTCTGGGCGCACCGCCAAGGGCCACAAGCTCAACTACCCCATGGTGGAGTACTGCACACCGGTGAGGGAGTAACACGCGCAGTCTCTCACACACACACGCGCACAGACGTTGTTCAGCAGCACATCTCCTATCTCTTTTCCACATGCTCACACACTCCGCTCATCCATTTAATGAAAGTGTACGTATTCACACTTACAGACTGTAGTTAGCTCCTGTCCCACCTTTCATTAAAACTGCCTCTCTCCTAATAAACCACTGACTTGCTCTTCCAAACCCTGAATATTCATGCTTATGTCTCAGGGACTTCTTAACTATTACAGCTCTCAATTATGAAAACATGTTGTTGCCTTAATTACCAAATATTTTTGTAATTCTATGATTTGCGTATGAAGTTACAGTACAAGGATAAAGTGTGGACCATAATGTTACATGCCTCATCCTAACCTGTACCTTAATCTTACATTGTGGGCTTGCTTTTGCCAGAAATAGGATGTAACTATGTGAACAGATTTTTATCCCCTCACTGTGGTTAATACAAGTTGACATTACTCTTGTCCCTTGCTTCTACGTCCCATCCAGTTGATTTCTTCCACTTGCTCCACAATCGACCCTCCCGACAGAGCTCTGGCTTCATTTGAATTTACGTGAACAAATGTTAAAATGGTCATGGGTCTCTGAGGTCTTTTTATAATTTCTGCCAGAAAGCGATACTTCACTTTACTACCAATCCGAGAGAAGAATATTATAAAAGAGGGTGCTTGGCGAAATTGAACATTGCTCTCTTTCTCATTTAGGATCGCGCACTTGCAGGCCAACTCCCTTCAGTATTGCTTAACATCAAACTTTGAGTGACTGGAGTGGAGACGTTTCTCATTTCTGTCTTTTAATTTGCTTTTTCAATTTTGCAAATGGGATAGATATTGACTTTGGAGGAGCAGCTGTAGGGAGCAGTGATCAGTCTTCCCTGAGTTAAGATGCCCAGCAGCTGCCTGCCATAACTTTCAAAAAAACATTATCTTATTTTCAGCTTTACTGCAGGAACAACTTAAAATGTTGGTTAAAGATTAGTTCTCAGCTATAGGGTATGTTAATCACTCAGGAGTTTACTGATCGCCAACTTTATCAGAAAGGAAGAATAAACAATGAGTTCAGAGAGTCAACATTTGACTCTTGACTCTTTCCACATTTTGTAGTGTTGCATCTGAAAATTTTAAGTGGATTTAATCAGGATGTATTTCACAAATGTGTACACAATAACCCGTAGTATGAAAGTATGTATTTTCATATTCAATTCATACAACCAATAAAAAGTGTCTCACATGTTCTTATTTGCTTAAGAATTTAACCCCAAAGTTTAAATTAAAGTTCTTCCAAATTGTTGTAAATGGTCCTGATATTTCTTTACAGCCTGACCCAGTGCAGTTCGCTAGACATGATTTCAAATGATTTGTTTACATCTAAGCCCCGCGTATCAGTGTGTCCCTTCGTTGCCCAGTAATTGCATCTTTACGCTGTGCTACACTTTCTTTCAGCGGGTCATCAAACTGACCTGAGCTGCCAGGCAAGACAGACTTTGTTTAGATGACATTTAGCTGAATTTGAGGACCACACTGATAAAACTGCTATGATGACACATCTTGCTAGCAGGATAGTAATCAATGCAGCAGAGATGTGGTCTGTTTGGCAGAAAAGATGCTCATGACAGCAGCCTGGAAGCTGCAGAGAAGCATAAGACAAAAAGATTGTATGCACTGATTAAACGAATATTTGAACTTATCTGCCATAATGTTAAGCTCTTTGCCTGCCAGAAACCAGTCGCAGCTTATCACCATCACTGCTTTGAAGAATGGCTAGGACAGCAGCACGCTGTCCGCGGGCTTTTCAGCATAAACAACTGGGAGACGTGTGGATAAAGGAGCACTGAATGGAGCCAAATACAGGCAAATTATAGAGGACAGCTTGCTTCGCAGTGCCAAACAACTTAGACTGGCGCAGTGGCTTCTGTTCTGCTTGAACAATGATCTAAAGCACACAGCCAGATCAATACTTGAATCACCGTAGAACAAAAGTAAGAAAAGCTTTGAACAGTTCCTCCTTGAATCACATTAAAAACTGTAATCTGACATCAGTCTTGCTGTTCATAAACACAGTATATCCAACAGAACTTCATTGATACTAAAGATACTGTAAATTGGTAGAACTCCTAGTCTAGCAGCTCCAACCTAAATCTGTAATTCTTGCTGGGGTCTGAATCAATTTCTTGAGTCATTTTAAATCCTACAGTTTTTTTTTTACTTTTTCCAACACCTTTGATATTTTTAGAGAAAACAAAGAGAAACAATAAAAAACTTCAGTGATATATATAATTATGTTCCATGCTCAAAACAAATTGCATTTCCATTTTCTAACTTTGAAAATAAAAAGTCCATATTGAATAATGATGCCACAAAAACGGATTTTGCAGAGAAGTAAAGATGGGTAGTGGCTTTTGTGAAACTCACTGTGGTCATTTAATAAGATTTGTTCTCTCATCTTAGTTGTACTGTTTATTTTATGGCCACAATATTGCTTTTTTATTAGGTTTAGATTTTTATGGGAGTGGCATTTTCATAGTTCCAGTGGACTTTGTCAGTGATATTGAAGAAGCTAGATTTGGTGTTGTGCTCTATTTATTACTGTAATTTCATTGTTTATACCTTTCCTAAGATGTTGCTTGGGTTCGACTGTGACTTGTCTCTCTGGTGTTATTTTGTCAGAGTGAATTGAGCTGAGCTGTCTCAACACATCAGGTCCTGGTGGCCTAGTGCTTGAGACAGACATCATATAACTGCAACGTATCTGATTTGATTCCAGCTGGAGACCTTTAATGCATGTCATACCCAATCTTCTCCCTTTCTCTCCCATTGTTTCCTGCCTATATCTACATTGTAACTATCTAATAAAGGCAAGAAAAAAATGTTAAAAAGAAAAAATATGTTAAGCTAAGAAGGATCTTACACAAAACACACACACACACACACACACAAACACACACACACACCATCTTCTCCAGCTTTAGTGTAATTGTTCTGTAACTGCTGTTGCTTTGCTCAAGCTACCATCTTAAATTATGTGGATTAGTCAATAAGCCAAGTGAACTCAACAGAGTCTGTTCATTCACACATATCTGTAGACTGTTGGAGTGGTGTATTTGTCTGTGTGTGTGTGTGTGTGTGTGTGTTCAGCGGTGGTGGTCTGAATCCTCTGCAAAAGGATTTTCTCGCCCTCTGGACAGACTGTTGTGGTAATTTGTTGTTTGCTTGCAAGGCAGAAACCGCTTCTGCCGGAGGAACACCTTTGCTAAGCATCTAATTAACAAAACACGAATGCATATGCTGCTTATGTGTGCACAAGAGACACACATATACACACATACGCATACACACGCATATATAAACGCACATACACTGAAATAAATAACCTTTTTCTCCGTGTCTCTTGTAGACGACGTCAGGTGAGGACATGCGTGATTTCACCAAAGTGCTGAAGAATAAATTCCGATCCAAGAAGTACTTTGCCAAACACCCTCGGCTCGGCTACCTACCTGTCCAGACGGTTTTGGAAGGAGACAACATGGAGACGTGAGTAACACCTGAGTGTCTTTATGAATCAGAACAGTGCTCAAATCTGATTGGTTGAGGTACATCAAAAACTCTTCATATACAGATTGATGTCCGAACCTAAAACAGAATCCATATTGCTCTGTTTTATATCTGGCTGGTGATGTCTGAGAACACCTTTCAGCTGTCATAAAGCCACGTAAAGTCACAGTGAAAGGAAAGTGAGAGCATTTTTAGCCCATGCAGTGAGACGTACTTGTGAGTGAAACAGAGGATGTGGGCGAGGATTTCATGGCTAGATTAGAAGGAAGAGCATGAGGGAGGAAGTAATAACATAGAGCTTACCTTCACTCTCCTCTTTCGGAAATGTAAACAAAATTTTATGCAGCTGATATTCATGCAAAGAATGTTTCAACTGTATTTTAAAGTGGTACTGCACTGATTTATTATTGCTCGTTTATACCATCAGGGAGTAATGAGAGACAGATTAAACAAAGAATGGTCAAAGAGCTCTAGATGTCTGGACTCTAGCTCCCAAAACCTGAGATCCTACACTTCCCAAAATGCAACTTAATAGCATCTTTCGTTAGAACCTCCCCGCTCGCCACTTTCACTCTCAAACTTCACTCACGCAGTTTGTGACACAGGCGTTCATTTACAACATTGTAGCCTCAGAGGCGAGATTACTGAAATCACAGGAGTGGTAATATTCATTTTCTTCCACTTAACAAAGCTCAAGTTCTCAAGAGCCACACAAGACATTATGTAAAAGTTTTCACAGTCTGAGTAACAGCTTATTGTCACGTCACTCCCTACGTCATGAATATCCTCAGGTCACAGGTTATGAAAAATCATATGTGTGACACTCAGCACACACACACAATGTTAATTGTTGTGTCCCTTGTACTCTGAGACTGTCAATTTTTTTTTTTACTTTTTTTGTGTTTTCTCTTCATTCTATATAACTTTCCTCTTGCCTATCAGCTGTCACTCAGTCACTCCCAATGTTACATTCTGACATTTCCGACTCAGGCTCTCTGACTTTTGAACAAAGTCTTTTTGCATCTTTGGAGCACCGAAAACTCTCAGAGATACCCATGGGCGCACACAAAGCGACTCACCTGTCCACCTACGATAGATTTTCCCACAACATCCAGTTGCACACAGTCACCTCTCAGATGGATTGCACTCCCTCTTTCATCCCTCCCATCCTTGCCTGTCCTCCTCCTCCTCACCTCCCACCTCACTCCATTCTCACTTCCCTTCCTCTATGAAAAATGACTCCTGCAGAACGGCCCGCCTGATAAATGCCTCTAAAATGTAGAGGAATTGCAGGCGAAACCTGGAGATCTTTTCAAAATATGGCAGAAAGGAATGGAGACTTAGAGAAATTTAGGACTATTTCATGGTCATCATTTCCCCGTCTCTTTTACCGTGTTAGGTCTCTCCTGTGAGCTGCCGGCTCTCCACATGTTGCCACAGGCTTGTGTACTCTAGAGACAGCTTTATGTGCAGAAAGAAGCCTGTATGTGCAATCTTTTAGCTTTTGAGCTGTCTCTAAGATTGGGCTTAGACACATGCTCAGCACACCACATTCATTTTAGACCTATATTGCCACAGTTTATGGCTCTTGTCATCTTCATATCACTGAAATGAATAACACTGTGACCTAAATTGAAATGGATTTTTCTATAATTGGTACAAGGTTTAGTTCCTGCTTAAGAAGAGGAATTATACAGATTAAGTAAACATCATAACATTTGCTGCCATGTTGGTTGTAATAAAAATGCGATTGCTCCCATTTTTTCAGCCTCATACACAGACTACCAACTAACAGACTGAATATCACACTTACAGAAAAAGAGACTTCATTTTTAAAATATCCACCCAAAACCTCTTTAATGCATTGTCAGGGTCCATTGGTCGTCTTAACAAAGGGAACTTTTAAGAAGTTATAATTTTTAAAGTACTGTAGCAGCAGAAGAGGAAATTAGATTGTCTGCTGTATAATTGGCCTCCCGATTGCACTCACTCCCCGTCCCTCTCCTCTCTACTCTTGTATCATCATTTCTCTGTTTTAATTCCACCCACTCTGTTTTCCTCCACCTTGAGAGAGCAAAACACCGCCCACTCTCACCTCCCACATATATCTTTGCTTAATTTCACACCATATAGGATTTTTGATTTGTCACAGCTATATTTGATAATGTAAAATAACCAATCTAATGGATTCCCACTCTGTGTTGGTTTTTGCCTTTCACCCTGCATTAGGCCTTGCAGAGAGGTTAATGGCTTTGAACACAGATTTAATAATTAGTGGCTGACTGGCTTTTTTTTTTTTCATGTACACTTAAACTTTCAGTACATTCATGTTTAGTCAATTTATTTGTAGATAAGGGTACTGTATGAAGGTAGGTAGCCCAAGACAATTGGTAAGGTCGATTATCACTCACTCACATACTCACTCACTGTTTTACCACCGACACAGAAAATGAGGGAGAGGCAGAGCAGAGAGAAGTAGTGCTAACTGTGACAGAGTGTCTACCACAGCATGATGGACTAAATTGATTTTTAGAAGCCTTTCAGGGCATTCACAAAGAAAAACTACCCCCACCCCACCCCCCAAAGAAAAGCCCCTGAAAACACAGTGAAACACATACTGTATGATTTTGACAAATACATAAAAAGATGAGAAAAGATATTTAATATTTTGTCAGTTTCTTCACTTTTTTCTGAATCAGCGCTTCCAAGCTTTTTAAAGTAGCCGGGTGGAAATGCAGAAGTCCAAGTGCTAAGGTTTGGTTGTATTATTTGAGTGGGTTTTTCAAAAAATATGCCCCTCCTCATGGGTTTTATAGCCTGTGAGTGAGTGCTTATTGCTCATATGTTTCCATTTGTTTACTCCAGGTTGACATTCACCCTACTCACAAGACTGTGACTTTTTTTTATTAAAGATTTTGTTAGAATGTCACCGTCTTTAGTTCCTGCTGATGGTGTGTTTGGATGTTTCTGTCGGAGTTCAACTGACCCTGTGTGAGTTCATTCAGATCAGTACTAGATGCAGAAGCATCTAATTTTCTCATTCTGAAGCCTAACCTTGCTTCTTTATGTTCTGAATGTACATTCAAATTGAACATAATAAGCCACTGAAAGCTTCTTTTTTTTTTTTTTTCAAAATTGAGGCAGTTAAAAAATATTCATAAACTGATGGTGATCTCTTATGATTAATGTTTTTAATTTCAGATTCACTGTAGCCATGAATTTTGATAGCAGCTCACTATGTTTAGACCTCAAGCACAATACAAGTGGAATTCAGATGTGAACAGAGCTCTGCTCTGCACCCTGGTATTGTACCTCAGCAGGCACAACGTGCAGCCTCATTTGTCAGACCCCAAACACTCCCAAGGTCTCTACTGTCGTGATTTCCCCCCTCACTCTCTCTGCTTTAGTCACCTTTCCTTCACTCATTTTTTCACATGCTTCATTTCCAATTTTTTCTCCTTCCCTCCCTCTTTGCTACTTATGCTTTTCTCTCTACTACAGATTACTTCCTCTCAAGTGCAACCATCTGATAGTTAAAATTATGTCATATGTCAAGTTATGTGGGA
Source organism: Seriola aureovittata (assembly GCF_021018895.1). NCBI lineage: Eukaryota > Metazoa > Chordata > Actinopteri > Carangiformes > Carangidae > Seriola > Seriola aureovittata. Next base: position 13,501,717 of record NC_079382.1, on the reverse strand, counting down.
CAAATTTGGGTGAAAGGAAAACAATCTACACCCCACATAGCTATCAATTTTCGGCAAAGATGAAAAGTGACATCACTCTTCTAAAAAACAAAAAGAACACTGACTGTTCCTTCTCGCAAAGCAGGAGGTGGAGGCGTAAAATCCTGCAGCTTTAGCTCTCAGTAGTTAGCTCAGTCTGCCCTGACGACCCCGATTTCTCTTTTTCTCTCACTCCCTGTTTTTAAAAAAACTCCTTTCTGTCTGGATCTCCTGCTACATTTTGAATTCTCCTCGCAGCTACAGAAGTGTGACTACACTGGCTGCCCTGCTGTGAGAAACATAACCACCATGCCACACGTCTCCCTCTGAATTTCCCTGCTTTAATGTGGGAAGAAAAGCGTGAGGCAAAAGAATGTCAACCTCTACTGTTATCTTACCAATTTCTAGCCAGCCTCCTCCACAAATTTCACACATTTCTTTGTGTTTCTGAGATAAGAAGGTGTCCTATTTGTTTACAAATGACAATTTATGCTGTGCGTCTCTAAGAATAGCAACAATTACCACGGAGTAGGAACTAGAAACTTTAAAAGACTTTATGACACCAAAACACACATCCTACTTTGTCATATTTTATTACCAAAAACTCTAAAGAACAGTTAGCCTCATTTGCTGGGTTCTCATAACATCTCCTTTCATAACATAATGTACTCAATAACAGATTAACCAGAAAACAGGTTCTGTTGTATGTATGGTTTTTTTCTGGCGTGCTATTTCAGTAAATCCTGCAGCAAATAAATCAGAAAAAGGAATGAATTTGGGCCGTATCCTTCTGCATGCAGGAGAAATTATAAAAACAATTAAATGAAATATGTGTGACTGCAGCGAAGTCAGCTGACACACTCAACCCTTTTCCGTGCAATCTGTCACACAAACACACACACACACACACCAACACACACACACACGCACACACAACCTGGCCCATTTGCACATTTGGACGCTTTTAACCTGTCAACCTGTCAACCTACATATTGAATGTGTCACCAGTCTATTTTGAAGCAGGTTTTACATAACATAAGAGGAGACCACATGTTGTGTGTGTAGTGGTGACTGTTTTACATGTACTTTACATGCCCTCCCTGTGTGTTGAGTCCAGCCGCTCAGCTGTTAGACAGACTCTTCCTCCACATGCTGTGTTTTTGTTTCTGACCCACTGAGTGGATTTGACCCTCAAATGTTTTGTGGTACCTTTACTCCCCTTCCCTTCTTTTCCTTGCCTCCCTCCCACCCTCCGATTCTCTTACAGTCCCGTCACCCTCATCAGCATGTGTCCGGAGCAGTATGAGTGAGTATCTACAGCACCAGAAACAACACCTCGTCTCCAGACTGGAGTGCCTTTAAACAACACCTCCTTTACTCTGTTCTCACCTCGCTCATCCCCCCTTACGTCCTCACACCAACTAAGCCATAGCTGCACTGCATGTTGCCTGCCTTCCTGCCTGCCTGCCTGATCCACTGACTGAACATGCAACCAAAAAAACTCACCCACCGTCTCCTTACCATCACCTCCTTCTCCTCTCTAAAGCATCCAACTAGCATTCGGTTGCTCATCCCAGCAGCAGCTGTCAAAAACCATCCAAGTGCTCCGTAGATCATCCTGCTCTCCTATTTCTCTTTCTAAGATCATCAGATTTGTTTTCTAGGTGATGTTGTGAAGGGTCATTAGGTTGTGTGCGAGCGACTGTGTGTGCATGTGCCTGTGAATCTGTCTGCTAATGAGGTTGTGTGAGCATGCCGAATCTCATTCATCTCCATTACCCCATTCATTTCCAGGCTGTCCCAGTCACCTCAGCTCTCTCATGATGACACCCATTCCAGGATAGAGCAGTATGCCAGCAGGTATGCACTGCATTTTCAAATCATCATCTCATCATGTCAGATGCCATAAAGCATACATATAAAGAATTGCTAACTGCATTTAAATGTTGCACATTAAAAAGAATCTCATGTGCTTCATTATAGAAGGAGAAACCCCCTTCAAAAGGCCATACCTTTTTTGTGTTTGTGGTTTTGTATGTTTTATATTTACTACAAATAAATAATTTTTTTACAGTTCAAGGCCATTTTCCAAGGAATACCATCATGTTTTGAATATTCCCACAGTCCAAGTTGCATTTGCCTTCAGTCTGCATTTAAAATGCATGACTATGCAAGAATAATCTGATACTGACAACAATGAGACATAAGCATGACAACCAAATCAAATCTCTGTACAATGATTTAAAAAGCATGAAATACATGGAAGAACAGCAGCTGCCCTAAAGCTAGGGAAAATCACATTAAACAATGGTATATTATGTTAAAGGATCAGCAGAAATGTAAAATATAAAAATGTGATTTGCAGAAGATGAAATGAAATCAAATGAAAACTAAAAACTTTATTCAGTATCATAAGATGCCCCTGTAGTGCAGACATTTTTAAAGAAGTATTATAGAACTGTAGAGCTGTGGTACGCTAACTAATTCATACGACGTGTCGACCATGTCAGAAATCCAATGTGTTTACACCTGTTCTAAATGCACATGCTCGCAAGCAGGGTGAAAAGCCAGCTGTCATACAGAACGCCCCCAGTTCCAATGTGGGAAAGGGGTGAGAGAAGGAGGTTTTCAAAGGTATTCAAGCATCCAACCAGCACTTCTGAAGAAGCATACTGGCAGCTTTATACTACCCAGTATAGCTTCAAGGAACATCATATAAACAAAGATACTGTTAATTGTGTTTATTAGTTCTCCTGTGCTCCATATAGGGAGGATATTTTTGATTGTGGAGAATTGCTTTCTTTTGCTGTTTTGTTTTTTGCTTTTCTCATTACACAATGAAACAGATCTCAAACTGACACTTTTAGTGTAAGAATCGAACACAAACAAAGCCTGTGCTGCCAGTATCTATCAAAGAATCCTGTTACTTATTTTGGGCATCTGAGCTGGCTCTATTGGGCTGAATCATTACAAAGACAGAAAGAAGGAAGTAGCGTGTTTTTTCACTAAATGGGACACAAAAATAAGCATTTGTAAAAGTGTAATTTTGAGACCAGTTTAACCAAGCAGTGACATTCAGACTCAGAGTGCACCAGAGCAACTGATAAACACAGCCAGCAGTATCTGGAGTCTGCAAAATTGCACCACAAAATTTCAGTTTAACTTTAAGTATACAATCATGAATGTCAGTATGAACTTTTTAATATACACGTAATGGAAAAAGTGCATATATACAGTAGATAATTTGTGAACCTTGAGTGCACAGAAAAATGCTGTCAGAGAAAGTAAAAACACAACAACAATCATTAAATGCACTTTTAAACATTGTGCATCTGCTTTTTATTAAGTGACAAAACGGTGTTTGCATTCATTAAATGTCAGATGACAAATTCTGCTCAGTGAGAGAACTTAGACAGGATGAAGCCGCCCACCGCGATGGTTGGTGACATAATGGATTTGCTGCTGAGATCAGAGTCACAACAGATCGGCCCAAAAGCTGTTTTCAGCCGCCCACTTCAAATGATACTGCTGCGCACGTCAACACACCCATGTACACGGCGTGTGAGCTGCATTTAATTTCTGCCAACATCACCAAACTAATGTTCTGCCACACTGAGACTGAAAACCTGTCATATTTGATTTCAAGATAAATCCGAATATTAAGATCCACAAGTGTAACAGTTGCATAAATCCCATCCAGCCCATTGAATGAATCTCTAATCAGTCCAGAGCTTATCTTCTCTAAAGCGGGCGAGGGTTACCTGTGTCAAAACAGACCCCGGTGTGTCCTTCCACACAAGGCTTTAATCATGAACGGTCTTGTGACGCAGCGCTGCTCTGTCTGGCCTGAAACCTTCCACTGGTCACACACAATTAACCTTTGCTCAGTGTTTCTGGCTGCGTTGTTTTATCAGCAATGACACAGGCATGAGCCCTTTGAATTACTATTTTAACTGAGCTATAGACGCTGACATTATATATTGTAGCGTAGCTTATAGATTTTCATGGAAAAATGCACACGATGATAAGATTTGACTCATGTATCTCTTCCCACACACATATACACATATATATATTCTGTCAAAGCTCAATTTCATCCTAAAGGTTAGTGTGTCTATGTCTTCTCTATCCAGATATATGACCAGAAAACATTCAAAAATGCTCCTGTAGACACAGTGACACATCTCTGCTGGGTGTGCACACACATACTAGTACATAGTCTTTGCATGCATAAAACGTCTTGTTTAATCATAAAACAGGTCATTTGTCATTTAACCTGCTTAGAGACTTCACTAAATTTTTAAAATCTTAATTGGGGTCCTGCTGTGGCATAGAGATCCTCATTTGTTGACACTGATGTTCTGCATTTTAATGGGATGATAACAGCTTTTAAATGTTTAAGTTTTGGTCCCTGATGGTGCTTTTCTTTCTTAGGTTGGCCCAGATGGAGCGCTCCAATGGCTCTCTGCCCACAGACAGCAGCTCAGCCACAGGAAGCATGTAAGTCACAGTTTGTCATTTACATTTACATTTTTCTTCACTTGTTTTGACATTTCCTGCAACATGATCATGCGCTTCGATCCGTGTTGTTTAGAAACACATTCATGCAGATCTCTTTATTTTTATACATACACATGCATTTATTGAAGTGAGCTAATAATGTTGTCCATTTGAATGAATTCGGATGAGCAACAACTCCAAACAATGACGAACCAAAATTCGAGTGAAATTTTCCTATACATATTTTTTGATATTTGGTTTCATTATAATGCTAAGACGACTCCAGGTGCACTGTTTACTTGTCAAAAACAACCCCAAAGAAAAACCTTCCCTGGCTTCCGTGCATCAAAACCAGTCAAAGGAATATTGTGGCTTCCTGAAAAGAGATCAAGGTGTGTGTGAAAGAACTGAGAAAGGTTTTGGGAGAGAGATAGAAGCATTGAGTGAGGGGAAAAAGACAATGGGATGTGGTTGAATACAGCAGGAAGGAGAGGACTTTGGAAGAAAGGTGATAGATTAGAATGCCAACAATCAGCAGTGAGAGTGATTGTTTTCAGGATCTCTGATAATGACCAGTTATCTTTGATCAGAGGAGATGGAAACGTGGCGGCAAACTTGAAGAAAAGAAAGAATCAGAAAAAAGGAGGGAAAGCTGATGAGGAGCATCAGTTTCTGATTGTGTGCGTGTGACACGTGTGCTTGTCTTGATAGCAAGATTTCCCAGATCATAGATCATCATCATAGATTTGGAAATCAGCGATGTGTGTATGCATGTGTGAAATTAATTTGTGCATGAGAATGTAACAGACACAGAGAGGGTGCAGAGGATTTTCTTTTTTAAAATCTCAACATCAATTTCAAGCCACAAAAGAGAGAAGGAGAGCAAAAAGATTCCCTGTATGCCTCGTGAAAAGAAGGGAAGCAAGTTTTGGGGCTTTTAAAAAGGAAATTCATTAAAAAAGGAGTATTGACAACACAATAGTGGAAAGGCGCAGGGGAAGACAGTTAAACCTCTGAGAGTCTGCAGTGAAGATGAAGTGAAGCATCAGCTTCATTCTGTTGTAGATTGCATCCCTTGCTGATGTGCGTGCATCATGTGGACCACTGCTCCACACGTCACCTTCTTCTAACCTTGCCTCTTAGTTTAAGAAACGGAAGGTTCAATTGAAAACTCCCAAAAGGTGCATGTCTCCACTCTCTCTCTGTTCAGCTGATCAATAGAAGGACCAAAGAATAGAAAGACAAAAAGTTTTGTTGAGCAGGGGAAGGTGGAAGCAGAGGTGGATTTATTTTCCTCTCAAAGCTTTCGTAATGCGGGACAAACACATTATCCCAACTCCTCCCTCCCTCTCTCTTTTGTGCTTTGTACTCGGCTTATTTAAGAGAAGAAGCCATTATCTTTGCCAGTTCAGAAACAGCGTTGACTCTGGTACACAGTAGTCTGTATAGCACTAATGAGGTGAGGAAGATGAGGGTTTGATGAAGGCTAATGGGTTTAGCAGCAGAGGAAAAAAACACCCACCAGGGCACATTTAGAACATAATCGTAGTTCTTGTGCTTTCACTCACTTTCACATGAGTGTCATTTCTGTAAGATTTGTATTCCACATTTCTGCAAAACAACAACAGCTACACAATGTAGATGTGAAGATAAAAAGAGCACAATCCCCTCAGAAAAAGGAAATTTAAATGCCAACCATAAAAGATAACTAAGACTAGAACATTTCTCCAGAACATCTTGGCAAGAATGGCTTTGTAGTTGTGCGCATAAAGCCTAGTATTCCTCATACTTTAAATTTCATGAAAGAAATCATTATTTTTCCATATATATATATTTTCCAGTGTGCTTCTTTTGCAACGCAGAGGCAAATTTGATTATTATTATTTGTTAAATGAATAATCACATTTCTCAGTGGAGAACTTTGGGGTCTGACAAATTATACAAACTTTTATTTATTACACTCTTAACAGTATCACTAATTGGAAAGGAAATGAACTACATCCAATTTATCTGCGGTTTTAGATTTTTATTGCTGTTTTTGTGGAGGATAATTAACTTATTTGAATTGATTACTCACACATTGGCTCTTAATTTTGACTAAGAGCTCTAAAGATCTTTGTGATGAAAATTGGTACTTGTGCATATGGTTAATGTAGGTCTTTGCAGGGAAACTTATTCTACTTAGTCTACTATGTCATAAATGTGATAACATTTAAAAAAAACATTTAATTTGCATTAATTTTTAATTAAGTACAGGCTGTTTTTAAAAGGTCAGAATCAGCCAGTAGCTCTGTTTTTACACACCAACGTGTTCATTAAGGCCTACTTTTAAGGAAAAAGTAACTTTGTGAAAATAGAAGTATTGTGCTTTGTAGATACCACTACAGTAAAACACTCCCCTCAGCCATATCTCTTCTGAAAAAGATGAAGCTGTACATAGTGCTGTCAAACTTCTCAGCTAAGAAATAACTCGCCTTCCTCTTCCTTTTTGATGTCTTTGGTTTGGAGTGTTTGATTGTCTTTCCTCTCTTTTTGTGAGATTTATTCTCTCCCGCCTACAGCTGATTCCACACAAGCCTCTTTGTCTATCACTCCACTCCATCTGGGTGTTTGTGAGGACACACAGTCACACAGATCCCACTATGTGTGACAGGACAGTAGATGGTGTCTTCCTGGCAGGGTTTGGTAACATAGTGTAACATGGATGACTGCATTAGCCAATTACATGCATGTTTGACTTTTGGCTTGTATTTCCTGATCTTTCAAATGCTGCAAACACTGATGTGGACTCGCTGCCAGCTGTGCAGTGATATCAATAATTAGTGTGTGTGTGTGTGTGTGTGTGTGTGTGTGTGTGGGAGAGAGATAGAGAGAGATAAAGTTTCTGTGTGCATGTGGCCTCACTGCTTATGTCATTTCTGTCCTGCATTGCTTTTATCTAAAAGGGAATCCTTAATGAGGAAGTCATGATGCCTGTTTTCTCTGACCTCCAGCTGAAGCACAATGTTGTCATCAATGCCTCGGGACATAACCGAGGACGAGACTTCCCGCTTCCCTCTTTTCACCCGGCTTTTTTGTTTGGTTATCTCTTGCTTTCCAGTCTTTCCCCCAGTGCTGTCCCTTTTTGTTGTCTTTCATATTTTGTCCTTTATTCCTGTCCCTTTTAATTTCTTTTGAAACCTCTTTTCATCATACCCCCGCCCCCCCTTTCTCTTCTCCTCCTTTCATCATTTTTAGTTGTAGTCTAATCATGTTTTATCTTTGAGCCCAGGCAACCTTCAGATTAAACACTAGGCACAGAGGTAAACATGGAAATACTTTTTTTTTTTTGAAGCCCTGCATTGTAAACAATACACCTCACAATGATCAATCACCAAATATGGAAGCCTCATAGAAAGAGAGGTTTTAACATCCCACCAGAGAGGAATGAAAGTAGCTTCTGCCCTTCTTTCATCCTCTCCCTGCTCTTTCCCTCATATTCCCGATTTCCTTGTTTCTCTTTCTTTATCTCTTACTCTTTCTCTCTGAGCTCAGTCTACGCAGATGATATTCAGCTCGAGAGGGGCTGCTTGCTTTGGGATATATTAGCCAGGCATCAGGCCCAGAGACTATTGTTGTTGTGTAAAGACTGTAAAAGTTCCCTGAGCAGTGTCCTCCGCTCACCCTCTCCAAACACAACACTTATACTCACAATGCATTGCAGCTAATAGCCTCTCCATTCATCACCATTATTCACATTTAATTCTTCTTCCACACGGATGCTCTCTTGCTCTATCATCTCTTTCTTCTCTGTGTCCCTTCATCTTCCACCACCACCACCACGCTGCCTTAGCCTCCAGTCCTTTCACTGTACTTCCTCTTTGTCCCAGTATTCCAGTATTAGTGAGCCAGCCCTACCCCCTGTAGTCTCCATTTTCACATGTAATGATCCCCTTCCTACTGTCCTGAAGGCTCCTCCAGCCTGCCAGCCATAATGTCCTCTGCAGCATCCTCTTGCCAGGGACCTGCCTAATTGGTCACTCACTGTGGAGGACCCCCATCCCCTGGCCCCAGCATGCAACACTGCCACCTATTTTCAACGTTTCACTAAAGAAACTAAGCCTTTCTTCATCATCCCTGTCAGCGCAGTGGCAGTGTGACATCCAGCTTCCTGTCTCTGCCGGCTTTCTTAATGTCATTTATCAGGAACTCAGCAGTCCCAGCGTGGCTCCAGTCTCCACGTTCCACCGAAATTGATGAATAACTACATATATCTGTGCATACACTGTAACTAAAGCTCAGTAAGAGTTTTAAGAAAAAAAAAAAAGTTAGTGTTCTGTAATATACAAATTAGAAAGAAAGAGTAATAAATGAATAAAGATAATTTGGAAGGAACTATAGAGTAATAGGTGAGAGGGAGCTACTGGTCAGAGGAGATAGGAATAGAAAATAAGAAAAGCAGTGGAATGTTTTATTTTTTTTTAATGGAGAGTTCAGACAGGTTCAAAACATGTTGTTTTCCCTGCTTATAAAGTTTATTTCATGTGTCTTTTATTAATGGGGCCTTTCATTTTTGCAAAAAACATGAAAGGCTGAATGCACAGTTGATGTAAATCCTATTCTTAAAAGAAAAGAAACCCTCTAAACTTGTGCTTCAAATCACAGAATGAACTTAGGCTGGTTAATGATAAAAAAAAAAAAACTTTTCTCTTCAACACACATGGAGGGCTACTGGCTTGGCATATTGTTCCTTTTATGTGAAGAGGTGAAAGCCTCTTTTTCTGTACCTTTCATTAGCTCTCCCCTCGCCCCAGTCCTTGGTCACAAAATAGTATAATTACTGTCATCTCTGAGAAAAAGCTTCCTATTCGTAACCATTCTTATAATGCATGTGGTGATAATGGCATCCTGAATATTTGCTGAATACTCATTGATTGTCTCCCATGGTGCAGTTCAAGGGTGTCTTATGTAAAACTTGAGACGTTTCAGTTTGTCAAACTGCTCTCCGGAGCGTATTTGATTAACTTACTCATTATAACCAAGGATTATGCACTCAGTTATGGTCTCGCCCAGATAAGAGTGTGTGAACTTTGTAGCAAGTCACTGTCTTTTAAAAGCTGCCAAGAGTCTACTTACACAAAAAAGTAACTCTTACATCAGAAACATGCAGCTAAAAAAATAAAAATGATTGCTGATTCTTGATTTTTCATGTTTTGTCCTGCTTTTATGTGATGCAAATGAAATTAATCTCTCAAAAGTGAATTGTAAAATTATTATTATAACATCCATTATACTTATCTTAACAGAACTAACTAAACTAGCATTTGATGTTGCCGTGTTCCCAGATCTCAGCAATTAATTGAGCATTTTTATGTTATAAAAATGTACTGCCATGTTTTTGTATTATCGGAAGTAATAGCATAATATATATTTATAACAAGGTTTTTGGCCCCATGCTGGTGCAGATGTATTTGCTTTAATGCTGCATAATCGCAGGATATTAACACTGAATGACAGTCTGAGCACAGGCGGATATTTGAACTGGCTGGATTCATGATAAATGTCAAAATAGAATTACTTGTGGATAGAAAGTCACATGTGGAGCTAGCATGCCACTAAACTGTCTCACCCAAGTCTATTTCAAGCTGTCAAACTGGCTCTGGAACTGGCAGTCACTTTAGCAATGGAAAGGACTTTTAAATAACAGTCTGCGTTCCTGTTTTTCGTGCGTGCGGTTGTCAGGTTTTATTCTTCAAGGCTCAGGTTGTGTTTAAGAATGAAGGTGACAGCTGGGCTTTGGAAAGACTTGCCAGCCCCTTTCAGATAACTGAGATAGCACATACAGAGACGGACAGACACACACATGTAAAGATGCGCAAGAGCAGACACCGGCACCTCCTTCCCTCCATATCTTTCCATCTGTCTGCCAGGCTCTTTCTCTTCTCTTCTCTGCTCCCTCCACCTCCGCACTGCCTTCACCTTATTCCAGTTATCAGATAGTAAAGACTGACACATCTGTGTTCCACCAGTGATTGCGGAGCTTACAACGTCACAGACCTACAATAGCTAAAGATCTTATATATTGTGGCAGCTACCACAATCTTTGTTTAGATTGTTGCTTGGAAACTGCTGTTTTTGTTTGTTTTTAAGCTGACTTTTTTCTCACAAGTGCATTTGTTACAAGCTTTTGCTATTTTATGTGCTGTGAACCTGGCTGATGAAAGATGACAATGAAACCCTGTTGAGGCAGCAGTTCATCTATTTTACAAGAAATAAGTGCTTAAATAAGTCGCCCCTCCCTAACTGAACAGAATGGGAAGTGATCTGATGTAACAGGGACAAGATGTCTGGGTCCTCAATCCTCACATAACACTTCATTCCTTTCCACAGGGACGATGAGCATGCCCTGATCCTGCAGTACTGTCAGACGCTGGGAGGGGAGGGCTCCCCGTGCAGTCAGCCTCAGAGTCCTGCTCAGATCCTCCAGGCCGTGGAGAGGGAGGAGCGAGGCGAGCTGGAGCGGATCATCGCTCGTCTGGAGGAGGAGCAGAGGTAGGGCATTATACTGAGCTTGGTTAAGACCCAGCATGTAGGGAGAACAACTTCTGTTTGGACAATCTTCTTCAAGATCAAGACGGGGTTATTAATAATTTAGATTATTTAAATTATTTCTGCTTATTTCTGAACTGGAATGTTCAAAATACTTTAAAAAATCTGTGTTTATCTTTTTCTTTTCTTTGTCACATTCACTGTTTACTCACAGCTTCCTGGTCTCATCTGAATATTTGTGCTCATTGTCACACTGTACTGCACAATACATGAACATAGATGCACTTCCTGTACCCCCAGTCTGTTTCAGACACCAAGTCCTTCCCCGGTTTGATTAGTAAATGGAAATGGCTTAGAGACAGAGTCACTGTACAACCCATTGTTGTAGAGATGCTTTTGCAAAGCCAGTGGCTCCACTGGAGTGATTTAACACTGATTATCCACATACACAGGCTCTCCGGGAGAGCGAGGAGGACAGAGAGAGAGAGAGAGAGAGAGACAGAGAGAGAGAGCTTTACTGCTTGGCTCATAAATGCCAACTTAAGTAAAGCACTGCAGCTTATGGTTCTGCACTGAGAGAGAGGGTGAGGATGGAGAGAGGCGAGAGATTTGGCGGGTGGTCCTTTATGTTTGTCTATCCACTTGGAATAGGATTTCACTGAGAAAGAGGAGGTAAACATGAGTGGGGTATTTTTATGTGGCACCCCACTGTTGGAGCAGAGTTAAGGAAGAAGCTTTTGAAAGCTCTGTTTGAGAGTCCGTCAGGAATTAAAAAAAAAAAAAAAAACTAAACAAAACAAAAAAAATTATAATGACAACAACACTGAATCACATAGTTGTGATAATTATTTAATCACAGGAAAGATCACACGAGAGAGAGATGCCCTCTGGGGTTGTGGTTGCAACATGCCCAGGCTCACAGTAATATAACACTGTCAAGCTAATGTTACAAATGGCTACAAAGCCGTGCTACTTAACAAGTTTGAAAAAATATGAAAATGGCCCTAAAAATAGTGCAATAAAAACAATATAAGATACATGTCATATACTGTACATACACATAAATATACTGTACATACATTGGTACATAAAAATAAAACAGATGATTACAGATGTGGTGTATGCATACATGTGACAGATTTGTGTTGTGTTTCTAATCCTCATTTCCCAGGACCCTGCAGAGGGAGTATGAGCAGCTGAAGGAGCAGCATGGCCAGCGAGGGGCCCCTGCTGGAAGCCCCTGGGAGTCAGAGGGCCCCTCTGCCCATCCCGATGAGGCAGATCTTCTAGCTGAAGCCAAGCTGCTACGTCAACACAAGGGCCGTCTGGAGGCCCGCATGCACATCCTGGAGGAACACAACAAACAGCTGGAGTCTCAGCTCCACCGCCTCCGACAGCTATTGCACCAGGTGACATAACATTGATTTGTTGGACAGTTTTATCCCAAGAAGCCACAGGTTATGGCAGAGAGGAGGAACAGATAGATATTCAAAGACTCATGTGTTGTCAAAATAGTCATTCCTCAGAGAAAAAAAAACACGCTGGGTTGTTTCTTGGTGTTGTGCATTTCTCTTTGACAACTGCAAAGTGAACTGGTTGAAACTGCTGCTCTGAAGAGGCCATTTGCAGAAAAAATGGCCGTAGTGTTGGAGCTTGAGAGACAGAAAACAACATAGACAAAGACCTCAAGTAGAATAATTGCATTACCATGATATAAAGGCCAGTTAACAGCATTTGTCAGCTTTTAAAGGAGGATTTCTTAAGTGAGCCACAACTTAAATAAAAATACTTTGATCAGTTAGTCTCAAAATTGCACCAATATCTGTCAAAAACAGTATTAATAAAAGGTAGTCGCAAGTTGAGACAAAACAGCAAAGTACAATATGAGAGGCATATTTAGCAAATTAGCAGCAAAGAAGGAGATTGAGGATTATAGCTTAATGACAAGCTAATGCAGCACAACCCATCTTTGTAGAAGAGTTTTCCCTTATGATTCACATGCACTTGCACTTTTAGATAGATAAGTGAAATTAATTATTGTTCTCGGAATGAGCCGCTGTTTTGCAGCCTTTTAGCATTACACTTACTCAACTGTGACTATATAAGTTAATTTCTGCCTTTTATTTTGCCTTTTCTTTTAGTTCATTAGGCTTGTTTTTGAAGAGCAGCAGGGCAGTAATCACAGTTCACAGACTCCCTCACACACAGCAGCTGGCAGGGCTGTGTCAGTGCAACACATAAAATATAAAAAAAATATTAAAAAAAACCTAATTTAAAAAGTGAAACACTGATACAGAAGGTCTCCAATAAATTGAAAGGATTCATTCAAAGTCATTCAAATAAATCATTGACGTAAATATGCACTTGAGCACGTATTAATCCCCACATAAACATACGCACATATCTATAGGCAAGACCTGATAGACCATCAGTTTTTATCCTTACTTTTTTGTGCCTTTGAATAACAACCCCTCATCAACGGTCAGATTAGATTTTAATCAAATCATTACCATTCCATGCAGGAGTCCAGCAGCCGTCTCCAGTCCCTCTATCAATAACTTCCAGATTTGTTTATGCGCAGCCTAATTGCTCACCTAGGTTGGATTGTTTGTGCCAAGTGAGAAATGCACAACCCCCAAGCCAAACAAACAGCAATCCTGACAAATCAGACTGAGCAAACACCGGGGCAGGTATTGGCTCTTTGGTAGCTGTGGAGCTGAGGGCACAGTAATAACTCACAACAAATATGGCCTGAGGAAGGCTGCTGATGTGACTCGGCAGATTTTTAATGGATGAAGATCAACATTTTGACAGAAAAAAATTTTTTTTTTTTTGCACCCAGCTCTCACCATATTGGGGATGCCTTTCCATTTTTAAACTGTAGATAATTCTTGACATACTGATCTGTATACACAGTAAGCAACTCTATATTTTGTGGAAGTACCATTAGAAGTATGTCTTTGTAAGTAAACATATTGAATCTTGTAAAGTGAAAGTGTCCCCTGTCAGTGTTTTTATCATATATTATATTATTGGACTATCACTACTGATTTATTAACATTTAAGCAGATTTTCATTGTCGTAGCTGGCTGATGTTAAGTTAATTTAACTACTTCTTATACTGTTAATGTACCATAAATAAATCATAGGTGTTATACATTTGTGTGTATATTCAGTACAATTAACTGTAATGTACAGAATGTACTGCTTCCCTGTATACATTGAGTTTTCCATGTGGCTTGTTGAGATTTTTCTGCACCAATGCCACCACATCCGGAAGTAATGTGATTCTGATGCTGATTCTGAAAGGCAAAAAAATGCAAACATAATGGCACGCACAACTATCTGCATCCACACAAACATCCCCACGCTAAATAAGAACTTCTGTTGTGTGACATTTGAGTCCCCAGAGTCCTGACGATACGTCAACATGTCTTTCCATCAACAGCAGTGTTACTGCCAAGCTGCAGAATAATAAACCCAACCGGCTGAATGGCACGCATTAAATTCACACTCCTGAAGGCTGACCAAAGCCCTGACCTTAGCTATTCTAAGACGAGCCTCAAGACACTGGCTGTGCTCTAGAGACGTTTCCAACGTGTTAGCCTTTACTAGCGCCGGGGGCATCAGGAGATGAAGGAGTTGAAGAAGAAGAGGAGTGATGCAGGAGGGGAGGGAGGCAACATTGATTTGGTTTCTTTCAGCTGAAAAGCTAAAGGGAGGAGGGGGGATGTGATATTCTGCTGTAAATGTCACTGGACCTCAAGTATGTGCGTCTGTGCATCAGAGCTACAGAGCATGTATTCACCAACTGATTAGCTGTCCAGGCTATTTTAGCTACAACCCCTGATGTCTAATTGATTGATTACAATAGTGTTTTATTATGTTTTATTGTGAGGAAATGGGCTTTTTCTGTCATTGTTCTGACAAATTGCTGGTTTAATCAGACTTTTCTTATCAGTGACTTGAATCAGACGTATTTATTTATTGTGCTTATGTGTGATGAAAAAATGGGATCACAAACGATCAGTTTCTCTGTGAATCTCTACTATTATCTCGTCAAAAATTCTCCCCTTTGCCTGAAACAGTCTTTTCAGTGATATTCAAAACATTCTGGGCCACACATTTACTGCAAGTCCTGTAAGTCAGTTTGAGCTCAGTGGCTGATATCAAGATGAGGCTGCAGAGCAGAAACATCACACAGACAACAGTGGAAAGCATTTTGAACAAGAACAACAGTGGTACAATCTATTACAGTCAAGGCTCTGTCAAAAAACATCCTGAATATCAGATTAGATTACTGTAGGTCATCTGTATTCACTGTCTGCTACTGTGCTGGCTGCATTAATGTCAGACACATCTGCCTCAAGAGAGATGGATTTTCAAATGAGAGGCTCGGCTACAGGTGTGAGGGCAGAAACCTGTTGATAGAAAGACGAGACAAATATATGTCTTCTGTATCGGGGCAGAAACTAACATATTTCATTACACACCGTGCAACATGTATAATCATGGACATAGGAATATTTGTTATATCTCTTGGCTGGGTAGCGCGACCTTCATTTTAATCTTTCATGTTGGTGGTACAGTTTTTTTTTTTGTCACATTCACTGAAATCCCTCAGCAAACAACAATTAGCTACAACACAAAAAAATCTGTGAAAATTTCCTTTGAATGTGATTCATACTGTAGCATGTTTATTATTGTTTATGAGAAATGTTTTTGTACACATGACAACAGCCTCATTGTGCCGCCCTCTGGTATTCCCTTGTCTCCGCCTGCCGCAGTGAAGCAAGGCTAATTTTGAAGTTGTCAAGCGGATGCCAAGCGGAATAATTGTGTTATAATGATGGAGTTTTCTTTTTTGTTTTCTTCCCTCGACTCTCTCTCACTCTCACTCTCACTCTTTCTCTCTCTGTCAGCCGGATGTGGACTCAAGGGTAAATGGAGTGTCCTCTCCTGCTGCGCAAGATCGAGGGCCACTTAGTGAAAACTCAGGTGAGACACTCAAGCTCAAAGAAACTTGTATACTCAGCCTCAGACACTCATGCTACCATTGATCTTGATATATGAAGGTTTGTCCTTTGAATTTTGTCACTATGTCAGAAGCCACATTTTTCATCATTTTACAACATTTTGCTTCAGGTACAATGAAAGTTTGAGCATTGCTCACAAGACTTTCACATTGTTTCTCTGCAAATGGAAATTTGGTGTTCAATGTTGTGTGGTACCATGTCCAAGTGTCTCTGTGGTAAATGAAATTCACCCTCTGTGTGTGTGTGTGTGTGTGTGTGTGTGTGTGTGTGTGCGTGTGCGTGTGCGTGTGTGTGTGTGTGTGTGTGTGTGTGTGTGCGTGTGCGTGTGCGTGTGAGCGTGTGTTCAGATGAGCTGCTAGACTCCCACAACAGCAGCTCTGACCTGGCAGATGTAATGGAGCAGATTAACAACTCCTTCCCTGCATGCAGTCGTAAGTTTCCCACTCCTACTCCCCCCCACCCTGTATTCCCAGCCTCTGAGGGCAGGTTTGTGTTTTGCCACAAGGTCGCTGGTCAGTAGAAAAATAGCGCATGCCACTCCATTTAACTGTTCATGCCTCATCCCTCGCTGGGATAATTCATGTGTGTTTTATAAGATGTGTGAATTAGCCCAGTGTGTATGTGCGCTTCTTATGTGAGAAATAGTTTTGTTTCACTGAAATGTAAATCAGTAGAATTTATTTCAGTTACAAAATATTATAGGGCAACAATTATTTACATTGACGATGTTATTCGATTATTAACGAGTAAAAGAAGTTGAAAAATTACAATTTTTTTCACCACATCTTCCCAAAATACAAAGTGAAACCTTTTTGATTCTGACTAACAGTCCAAAAGAGGTTCAGTTTAAAGCCATATATGAGAAAGAGGAGCAGCAAATCCTCACAACTGAAAAGCTAGAACTAGAAAATGTTTGGCACTTTTGCTTTAAACATGACTGAGACTATTAAGCTGTTATCAGAGTAGTTGCCAATTAATTATCTGTTGATCAACTCTTGTAGTTGACTAATTGTCTCAGGTAAACAAAATTGCTGATTTAAGCTTTAATCTTTGCTGCTGCTTTCTAACATGTTACATATTATTATTATAATAGCAATAGTAAACTGGAATCTGTAGATGTGTTAGTTTGGGAAATAGCATCTGCTGAATTTGGGAATCTATGACATTAAAATTTTCAGTTTTTTTTTTTTACAGATGTTCCTTTGTTGTTTTTAATTGATTCAATTGATACTAAGAGTTTGATCACGCCATGGCAGTACAACGTAGCAGCAATAAATGACATAGAAACAGAATGAAGAGAAACGTTGGTATTTTCCTGATACAATCAACATAATTAAAATTTAATTGAGATTCATCCTGTATGTTTTGATTGTCTCCTTCACTTCCTCTAACTAGTTTAGTCAACCCTTCTGTCTTCTCCTTCCTGCTCTCTTTCTTTTCTCTCTCTTTTTTTTTTCATGCCATCCAGCTTTGTTTGTGGATGGTGTATGCATGTGTGTGAGTGTGTGTGCGAGTGCACTGTGGAGTGCCATGTATAAATAATGGCAACGTGCGCAGCTATGCACTCATCTGTAGTCATGAATTCAAAAGTGTGTGTGTGAAACTGTGTTTCAGTGAAGAGTGGTATATAGCGTGTGCTTTTTCAGAAACTGGAATTATTGTGTGGTGCGTGCTGGCTCCACTGCATTGTGACTTTGTGGTTTTGATTCCGATGAAATGCTTTGTCAAACATAGATTTTAAACAGCGGCCTTGAGGTTTTTTTTTAATTATCATTTCAATTTAGGATTTGATATGATCAGGAAAAACCTTAGACCCTCATTACTCTTTATAACAGACTTTGAAAGAATACCCACCTCTGGGGACGTTAATCAAATAGAAAAATAAATAAAAATCTTCGAAAAGCGAGTTAGAGCTCACTGGCTTTAGATTGCCTTCGAATTTTTGAGTTGAAACTCCTATGAGGGCTTTAGTTAAAAATCCATTCTAATCTGCCAGACGCACCAGCAAGCGCTATTAGCATTTGGTTACTGCACAGCTCCCAGGCACCGGAGCCGAGCAGCACAGAGCTGAGTTTGTGCATGAATATGTGGGAGGGACCCAGAGGCTGATAATTTAGTGTAGACTTATAAAACAGAGATGAACTGGGGAGTTCAAGTGTTAAACTATTCTATTGTCTCTTTGTTTTGTCTCCCACAGCCTCAAGCCTCCCCTCAAGACCACAGGTAAGACATAGTTCTTCCACACTTTTAGACACACAACAGTACTTAAAATCAGTCTGTGTATTTGCAGCTTCTGCAGAAGCTTCTGTTTTCTTTGTGTCTACTCCATTGTGTGTGTGCACACACAATGGAGTAGACACAGTTTTTGGGTCTGTATTTTAGTAATTGATAAAGGTGTGAGAAGTTGGAGAGCAACACTTTAGAAGTAATTACAGCTTCTGCCACAAAAGTAGTCTTCTCTGTAGCATTCACCTGGCTCATCCTTCCACATTTGGTGGCCTGTGAGAAAGAGACAGCTAATGGATCTCTAGAGAGTGCCATTAGCAGCTCCTCTCACTCCCCCGGTCTGAGGCCAAGGTGCATTTTGGGACAGAGTTGTTGTGAAAGCCGTTGTCACTGACCTCTTCCCACTGTAATTATTTACCACACCCTGGTGCCCCTCCGCTCGCTCCATTCCTCATCTCTCACGGTGTCTTTTTAAGCTGCTCTGCTTGTCTCTTCACACACAGCTAATACCTTCACACGCCAATCCAACTGCATATTTGCTATGAATTCATTTGTCGTGGCTGTTGCATATCATTTTCATCTCCTACTTTCTTTTCTGCTTTCTTCTTCGATGACCATTGCACCTCAACTCTTCCCTTTCAACATTTTACACCTCTGAATTTAATTTAAGCCAGATCAACTTTATCATGATAATGTATGACACCCGTAATATGCACTTTGAATTCAGTACATGTAGAAAATGAAGTGAACCACACTCTACTTTTACTGGTATTTAAGTCAGCCTTTTCATCTTTTCCTTTTTGCACTGTCCTTGGCAAATACTGTTCACAGTACACTCTCTGCTGATTTTCACACAAAGGCATGGGTGAATAGGTTCAAGTACCTAATTCCATTTCTAGGAAGACAGCTATGTTTTGTAAAATCTTTCCTGCATCATCCGCGCCCGCCTCCTTCCTTTCCTCCACACTGAGCTCCTAATGGACTGTAACTGGCTTGAGGGACTGCAGTCCATTTACCAGCTTTCAAACCCGATTACTTTATTCGAACTTCTGATGTTTCCACACAGTGATGTCTTGATGAAGAGAAATGAGGCAGGTTCACCTGCTGCACCTGCTGGAGTACTAACTGTCAGTGGCTCTGCTTGAACCCAAACACATATTATACCTTACATTCACTGTTGTGTTTTAAAATGTGTAACTTTCGTTGTGTGATCCAACTTGATGATTTCATGTGTGTACTCTCTGTTTTGCAGGTGATGTGATGAATGTCACCACACAGGATAGCGCGTGTTTGTTTATGCACACATGAATGCGTGTGTGTGGTGAGTGTTGGAAGAGACAGTACCATTCCCAAACAAACAACCCCCCGACCCTAAATCCCAAAGACGCACAGGACCGGACAACTTAACTACTTTTGCCACCTTGTCTTGTACTATGCAAATTGTACATTTTATGAACTGTAGATTGTACCTGAACTTGGTTCAACATTTGTCAGAGATTTGTTTAGATATGCAGATGAGTATATGGACACGGGGCTTTGTATAGTTAAACATGCTTTTTGTTTTTCCAGAGGGTGGTTTGGGATTTATGTTTTGTTCTTGTTAAGTTCTGCCTTCACTGGGAATCAAACTGTTAATTTTGTTTTTGTCATTCCACTGCTTTGAACCCTCCAGCCCCCAGTTGCTATTGTCAATGGAAGTTAGCCACAGATTTTCTTCCGTATCTGGGAGCACGCACATTTCCTGAGTAATGACATTCAGTGGCTGAAAGGATCACTTTGAAGATATAGACAGTCACAACCGTCTGTTTTGTTTTGAAGATCTATCTTGTAGCATGCTTGATGTCAAGTTCCCCTTTAAAGCATTGATATGCCGGCAGACTTTGTGTCGACTGCGATTTGTTAATGTAAAGTTTACCCCTTCTGTGCCTATACAGTTAGTCATTCCACGTGTGGAAGACGAGAGTTGATGAATTAAAGTTGGATTGTGTATAAAGAGAGAAGTTTTCGAAAATATAGATTTAAATCTAAAGTTGTTCTGAATCTGGGTTTGTAAGAGGCCCACCATCATTATGTAGAATAGTTTTTTTTAAAGATATATGATCAGAAATCAGAGGAAAGCCATGATTGCCTTGCTACCTCAGACTCATAGACACAGTTTTGTTTTTGTGGTTCGTAAACTTGTTTAAAACAGTTGTGATCATTTACAGAACATGAACAACCTGGTTTAGCATTTTAAGCTTTAGCTTACTGTATTTGTGTACACTGCAACGAGGAGATACCAAGTAAAAAAAAAGAAGTTATTATTACTGTACCACAATGGGTGTGTGGCCTGCTGAAGCTAGCCACCCGTTATGAAGAGTATTACTTTATCTGTTGTTGGTTTTTCCACTGGCCTTCTAGCACTGGTCCCTCACTGCGTTGTGTTGTTGTGCTATATGCTATCCTGTAAAACTTGTGAGACTGAACAACACTACTATAACCTCCTCTGACTGTAGACTGATGATGGATGTTGGTGATAATTTTAATGATTACAATCATGATGAACCGTACCATGGCAGAACTGTGTCGCTTCTCCTGAGGTATGTAAAATAGATTGACCACACTACGTGTAATATGGCTATGTTGTTTTATTCTAAATAAAATTTTTATAACAAGTACGCTTTTCCCCTTTGTTGTCAGTTTTTTCACTCACTGTCTGCTGTGTTTATTGCCTTGTTAGGACTGTAATGGTTGACCAACCCTGTAAATATTTAAAGTAATATATTTGAATCACTTGAGGAAATCTCATACACGCTGATCAGAAATTCATCCCACTGCTTAAAGTGTTTCATATGCAGCACTTGCTCCCCGCACTTAGAACCATTTCATACACCCATTCCTAGTTCGAGGAGTATAGGCCTCATTATTGCCAATTCCTCAGTGTCATCCAGCCAGGACCTTAGCATTGCTATTTATCAAGGAATTGATCACACAATGAGAAGTTGTATCATTATTACATGTTTGCAGTGAGTATGCTGAGCTCTAACTGAACTCCAAATGAAGGATGAAAGGTAATTAGCCTCTTCACCTCTTACTCCAGCCCTCCAAACCCACCCCAAAAAGCAAACTTTTTAAAACTTTTTATTACTCACTTGTACCTGCATGCATTAATTATTCTTAAAGACTGTGTGATGTTCCATTAAGGACATTTACCTTGGTCTTGCTTGGCTGTCCTGTTGCCTGTTGGTGGTTATAAATCAAACCTTACTGCTCCTCCCTAATCTTACAGTACTCTCATTCTTTCTTCATCACAAAATGTCAACAAGTAAATCATCATCGTGTAACTTTCTACTCTTTTCGCTCTCGTTTCCTCTCTACTAGAGTTCATTAGAAAAGTGATTAGTGACATATTAGTCCCCAGATCCATTTCAATCATCTTGTGTTGTGGCACCTGTGCAAATTCAACACAAAGTAATTCAAGGAGACAACTTCTCCATGCTGGATAGGTTTTCTCTTAATAGCATTCACTATCGTGCATGGTCCAGCCACTCCATAACACGCTTCAATAATGCAACAGTAGCCAAGCGATTGTGCACCCTAATTGGATCTGGGGCTACTGTACGTATTCTAACTCCTTATAGACAGTGTGCTCACATCCTCTGGGCTCCCTAAGGTGCTTTAGTTAGTTTACCACTCCAACCTCTGTAATCCACTGCAAGAATCAGCTTGTTTGTAAAGGCAAAGAAGTTTTGTAAGTAACAAACTAGCACACACAGGGGAGAGGTGGTACTTATTCCTTTTTGGGTCCCATTGCAAAAAGAAGGGTACTGTTATTGTTATTAATATTAATGTGACAATTAGGCAAAATGTGACGGTGGATTTGGTTTAATTACATAACAATCCAATATTCTCATGTGAAACTTTGTCAAAACAAGATTGCATGAGTTATCAGCAATCTTTCCAAAGTATTTTAATCCTGCTCAGAGGCAGCTCTGTGACTTAGCACATTATTAGACTGTCAAGCTCCAGTGAAGTGCAGTCCGTTTGCTAGACTTAGTAAAGATTAGCATACTGCAGTGTAACAAAAACACAACTCATATAGAGGATGTTTTAATAATTATATGAAGGTGTTAGTGAAATATTCCAGTCCTCCAAATGGAGGTTAAAGGTCAGACTCAGCTACAGAAAAGTACACACTAGGAGCTGGTAGGAACTGATAGATGCTTGCTGACATGGGAGACTGAACCTTGGGGAACTTTATACAGCAGCATCTTGCCAGGTGTCTTTAATCTTAATCAGACAGCAAGACAGAAAACGCCTCTCTATGTAAAGCAATACAGTTCACCACCACCACAAACTATCCTCCAAAATGATCATGTAGTTGATAGTAAAACAAAAAACTGAACAATTTAGTCTTCATATGAAGGAAAAATTTGTTACAGGATTGTTGTATTAGACAACATTCATTTTAGCCATGCAGGTAATAAATTAGCAGTGTATACCTCCATTATGTCTAACTTGTTGCTAAATTATATATATATATATATAGGTATTTAACCTATTAAATTCTTGGGTTTAGGGTATGATTTATATTATACAGTATGACACTGTTTAGTATTGTTGTAATACATTCTCCAGCCACTGGTGGACGCACTGAGCCAGAAGATCTTTGACTGAGCACAGTGCTGCACGAGCGCCAACCAACCGGTAACCGAGGATCGTCCGCCATCTTGGATTTAAAAATATCTCCTCCTAAATTGAATTAAATTAGTTTTTTGTTTCTTTACACCTTTCAGATATTGTTTCTCCCGTCTAATAAGGTGCTGAATAAGATTTCCTTCAACCTGGATAGCGTTTAATTTTAACACATATGAACGCGTTAGTAACGGACATTGTCTCTAAAGTGAAGAAGGCAGGTTGATTTTGGACACTCCTCCGTCAGCTGGAAGTTTTTCTGAAAAAGGTGAGTCCGTGCCGAGTGTTAAAAATTGTATTAAAGTGTATTTAAAGTAAAGTGTATTTTCAAGGGTTACACGCGTGTTTAAGTGCTGCTGTGTTAAATTATTAAAATGTTGAGTATGGTTGTTGTTGTTGTTGTTGTTGTTGTTGTTGTTGTAACATGCTAGTTTGAAGTGAAGGTAACCACTAGCTAGGTAGAATTCTCAAATTCTCAATTATTGTCTTTTCTTCAAAGGAGCACAGCGCAGGAGTCCAGTGTTGTCTAAAGCTGCTGTTTATTCAGTTTTATTCAGTATGGCCTCCCCTGTTTTTTCGTATTGTAGTTCACATTTTACGTTTAGTGTTTGTTAGCCAAACCATTGGTTTAGCTCTGGGGATGGCAATGTTCTGGTGGGTCTACCTGTGACTGGGACTGTGGGGTGGAGTGCAGTTCAATATTGTACAGCTATTAATGGTGCCCAGAAGATGAATTTTAATGACTTTGGATATTACCCCATCATCAGGATAAAATTGCAATTTGACTTAATACTTACAAAACTAATGATATTCCTATCAAGCTCAGCTGCATTTTTGTGTTAGCATTCATTAGCAAATGTTTGCATTGTAACATGTTAAACTAAGATGTTCACCATGGTCAAAATGTCCCTCTAAACATTGGCATGTTAGCATTGTCACTGTGAGCATGTTGGGAGCCTATCGTTGACACTGCTGTATACAGCCTCCTAGAGCTCTTATTGTGTCTCTCATACACTCATTGCATTCATTCTAATTTATGCATTTGCTATTCATTTTCAGTTTCATAATGAAAAAACAAAGCTAGCCACTTTTGTATGTAAGGAATTGCTTTGAACTAATTGATTTTATTTGATAGATTTATTGAGAGCAAAATATAGCAAACAGTTTGTGTGTTTGGTCTTTTGGCTCAAAGCTTTGTTGAGAAAAAGTGTGCATGTAGAGGGCAAAATGTCTGCTGTTGCTATATTAATTTAATTTAATTTTGTGTAGAATAAACCCAACTGGTTGGAAAGGCACCAGTTTCTTTCATCTCTGAACTTCAAACAACGCAGATTTTGCTGCAAGGTGTTGAAGACTAGACCAACTACGCATGCATACAAAGGTAGGTAACTAAGCAATTAGCTATGGGGGACACAACCAGAAAATTTGGTGGCCTCACGAAGAGCTTGTCAAAAGGTCTGATGCAATGAATGTCTTAAATCCCTCTATTCTCTGTCCGTTTTAACACCTTGAATCATCCAGGGATTCCACTGTTCCACATTTGCCACTGGTACCTCCTCAGTATATGCGACCTCATTGGCAAACAAATCTGTTCTATGGGCTTGTCAGGGCTCTGCTCTTCATGCAGAGTTAAACTGTGCTACAGGTTCTCTCGTCGTGCATGTATGAGCCTTTTACAGGATACCAGACAATATCCAATCTATTTAATCTCCTTGTCCTATTGTCCCTATACTCCTGAGCATCACCATCTGTGATCTGCTAATTATTCTCTTAGCTGAGGGTAAAAACAGACTACAACTATTCCTCCAGGCTTAGGGCGTATGGCTTCAGCTGTCCACAACCAAGCAAACCATTTTTCTGGATGGCACAGTGGTGGTGATGGGGCTGGATGTTTATTTTTTTTTCCCTTCCTCTGCCTATTTCTCATTCATGCAGCAACACTGGCTGGCATGCTGATCCAATCGACAGCTGTCCCCTTTGATCAGCTGCTTGGCAGGCAGCGACAGAGCTGGTGCCGATGGTATGGGTGTCTTGGCGGGTAACTGCCCCTGGCGCAAGGATAGGGAACAGATGTTGACGAGGGGGGAGGCAGAGCACTATAGGACCTGTATGGGAAATGGGATACAGACTGGACTCCAGAGGGATGGAGTCAGGGAAAGAGTGGAAGGGATGAGTACAGGGAAAGCAATCTGCAGGGGAGAAGCTAAAACAAATCAGGAGGAAAGCCAGATTTTGTTTTCATTATTGCTATTATGTTAGCACTTGAATCTCTTTGATGCTTACACAGTAGTTCTCGATATGAATGTTCCAGCTTACACAAACTTGAGTCATATTTCCTAATGAACCTTCCAGCTTTAATAGCTCCCTTGCAGTACTTATCTGCTAAAGTTTATTGTCCTCAGTGCACTTCAGATCTCCAGAATATGCTGAGTACACATGGTGAGTTAGCAGTAGCACCATATTAGCTCTGTCTTTGACAATTAATTTTAAGTAGTTAACTGCAATGGACCTTCCTCTGGCAGGGCATTGACCTAGGGTTTTCACTTGCGATGCTTCAGGGAATATTCTGGGCGTTTGTCCCATATCATTTTCCTCCCTGGGCTTTAAAAGAAAAACAGGTATACTTTCTTATACTGCTTTTGTGTACTTCATTAAGAGCTAGGTCTTAGTTTGAAAAGTTGTATTTGCTCTGTGCCATACTGTGACCCTCTTTGTCCTTTCACCTTTTTATAATTGTTTTTTCAAAAATGTGTCATTATATTAATTTTCAATCATTTCTTAATCATTTTCGTAAGCATAATATCATCCTTTTGTTATCAGTCGCCTGCCTCCTTTATGCTCATATTTCAAAGCAGTCATCATTTTGTTTAGAATTAAAATTAATTTCTTTATGTTGCAGCCTGATGCTAAAATCATTTATATTCATCTCGTTCCTCATCAATCTCCACCCAATACCCCATAATGGCAAAGCGAAAAGTGGATTTTAGACATTTCTGTAAATTTGATAAAAAGGAAACACTGAGATATGTAGAGGTGCTTTTCAGTGGAGACTGGGCAGGTTGAGGGAAAGCTGAACAGGGAAAAGTAGAGAGTTATCCTTAATGAAAGCCTTGTCCAAATTGCTCACGACCTCAGACTGGGCAGAAGGTTCGCTTTCCTACATGACAGTGACCCTAAGCACACAGCCAAAAACAATGCAGGCTTAGGGACAACTCAGTGAATGTCCTTGAGTGACCCAGCCAGAGCTGTCACTTGAACCCAATCGAACATCTCTGGAGAGATCTTAAAATAGTTGTCCACCAACAGTTCCTATCCAATCTGACAGAGCTTGAGAGGATCTGCAGAGAAGAATGGCAGAAAATCCCCCAAATCCAGGTTTGCAAAGCTTGTCGTGTCATACCCAAAAGACGTGAGGCTGTAATCACTGCCAAAAATGCCTCACTTACTACTGAGTAAAGGGTCTGAATAACTGCCAATGTGATATTTCATTTTTTTCCTTTTTGATAAATTTGGAAAAATTTCTAAAATCCTTTTTTTCATTTTGCCTTTATGTTATTATTAAGTGTAGATGGATGAGGGGAAAGATGAATTGAAATGATTGTAGCATAAGACTACAACATGACAAATGTACTGAATATGTACTGTACATGGCTATAACAGATACACAAACACAGATACTGTACACATACATTTGTTTTGAGTTCATCTATTTCGTCTGTCTTTCTCCAAAAGCCAAATTATTATAACAAGCTGACTGTTGAATGCCCCACACCTGTGACTGCATGTAACAGCCTCATTCATGATGCCTGGTCAAGGCCAAGGACTAATGAAGGGAGACAAACTGAAATTGGTGTGTCTGAAATGGGAGCAGTGGGAGGTGTGCAGGTAATCAGTCAGTATCTTCTCAGTTTCATTACTGCATGGACCATTAGTTTCAGGCAGGTCATTGGCATTCCTGCCCACAGTATTTAGAGCCCTGCTACCACGATGCCAGTATGAACCAATCAGGCCACTTGTAAACACAGAAGATGAGATGCTAATGAAATTTGATGGGCATTTTGAATTGGCTGCAGAGAGGTTGCTGAAAGATTTCTGGAAAATATGAATTGTTGTAACTTTTAGCTGCGTTTCCACCGCAGGAACTTTCTCCAGGAACCTTTAGAGGAACTATGTGCGTTTCCACCGCAGGAACCAGGGTCTAAATTTAGTTCCGCGGTAATCGAGCCCCAAAAAGGTACCTGGTCTGGGGGTAGTACTTTCCAAAGGTTCAGGAACTTGGTCTGTGGTCTGCAGACCTGAACATTTCTGACTGGTCGAGTACTCGCTGCATTTTATTTCACCCGCGATGTTTAAAAGTCTGCAGCGAGCGAGCACCGAGCGAACATATTTTCCACACAGCGAAACAGGTCCAGGAGAAGGTAAAAAAAAAAACGAAAAAGGACTTCAAAAAAATAAAGGACCACAACAATCAGTGTGGCTAGGCTTGCCACCCGTCACATATAACATGGGATCGTCACGTATTTGAAAATAAAATGCTGTGTCCTGTAGGCTATTGAATATATACTGGATGCAATTTGTCCCATATTTTCGTTCATGTTATGTCCTCAAAGTGCTGTGAATAATATAATGTCAAGTAATAATTTTGCATAATCTTCCCGGGATTTTAGGCCACGGTGGAAACACAGACAACAATGGGCCACAGGAACCTTTTAGTTCCTGAAGAAAAGGAAAAAGTGTTGTGTAAAGGAAAAAGAATTGCTATTCATAGTACCTACATCCAGTTTGTGCAGACTGATAGCAGTTTGATTTGCACATTTCACATTGTGGCAAAATATCCTAGGTGTTTTTCCTCACACTTTATTTTCATAACAAACCATCTGCCAGAGGCAAAGCTAATGCTTATCACACCTCTGTGGCTGACAGGTTGTGGTTGATGCACCACAATCCTTTGCCACACTGCAGATTGTGAATGAGAAACACTCTGAATTATTAAAAGATGGCTCTTGGTCATAGTGCTCAGAGCCCAGTTGCCAAAACACCAGAATTTTGATGAGGGTAATGCACTGAATGCACAATAAAAACGATAGAAGAATTGGTTGAGTTTTGAGTCACTGAAAGGAAAATGTGACCTGGAGGTATAAGGTCCATATTTTGGAATTTTCATTTTTTTGGAGTGGAGAGGGTACTGTGAAATTACAAAAAAAGTTTCTGCTACTGGAGGCACTCTGATTTTTAATCACTTTTGCATAATCATAGTTGTTTGGTATGCAGATGATTTTCTGATGTTTAAATGGGACTGAACTTTTGGCCTGTGAAGTGTGCTCGCAATTGTTTTGTTCATTGTCACCTCCATAAATTGCCCCAAACAACAGTGATTGAAGCCCCGGCTTTGTACAATGTTCTTCATGTTAATAAAACAAAATACGCCCGCTGGTAGTAAATCTAATGATGATTACACCTTCATGCTAGACAGGTTCAGTTACAAGCTCTAAATTAGCCTGAGGATGTGTATATGAAATGACATCTCTTCTGTCTTCTGAATGGTTTTCTGTAGTAAACCCATGTTATAAGTTTATTAATGAACCAACTGTATGTGCAGCATACAGTGCAGCGTTATTGCAAGTGCTTTAGAGACGATAACAGATAAGAAATGCAGATAGTAACAAGTGACAACAGATAGAGGTTAGGCTGGGACGATCATTTGTATTTTCAGATGGATCTGTCGTCATTGTGCTTGATTGCCATTACCTGACATGACTGAGCCGTGGGGACTCACCTGTCATGTAAGTGCACTACCAGCCACAGCTCAGCTGTCACTCTGTCATAGAGACAAAGCTGTGTGCAGCACCAGATGTATATACTGGACAGGACGCAACAAGAGCATCAGGCCTTTTTCACAGGAGACATTTTGACATGTCAAAGTAGGACATAGTCACAGGTGTACAGGGGCAGAGTTTTGTGATCCTAGCGTTGTTCTTGCTGAGTGACACATTGTCATGGCTTACCACTTCAGCCATTGTTGATGTTATTAGTAACACCTGTGGATCCTACTTTATCAAAACAATTGCAGCTTCTGCCATATTGCTTCTGCCATAATGCGATAGTAATTCAATTAATTGTTCAGCCTTCATTTCTATTATGTCAAAAAGACTTAATGGGTGAGAGCAGCACACCTTAAGTATGTGATTCCTCAACAAAAGGAGGAGATGTGCTCCTCAAAGATGAGGCTGCAAGGGATGAAGCTTTCCTCCAAATTCTTTTTAGATTATGCATATTCTTTTTGAGAAATGGGATATTAATGAACAAAACACAACTCACAGAGGCCTTTAAAAAGCCTGTCAAATTCAGCTGGCAGGATGATGGGAGGAAGGGGAGTTGTCATCTGTCAAAGGAACAGGTATCTATGTTACCACCCGAGAAACAAGGGAGAAGATGTCAGTGAATGTAAGTCAGAGTTTTGTATGAGAGTGGTTTGATATGCTCATTTGACTTGTCACTAAAGAGCTTGTATGGCTGTGTGTGCAGATCACTGTGGGTGCATTTTTGAAAACCTCAAAGCTTCAATTTTGTTTATTGTTTTGTTTTAACTTTGTCTGATAGACTCAAAGCTTCTCAATGAGCTACACTAAACTTGAAAATGCATTTCGGTTCTTCTAGAAACAAGGCTCTTGAGATACAACTTTTTCACCTGACAGTTGCAGCAAAGAATAGCAATTAAATTGACGAAAAAAAAAGCAAAACCGAAGAAGAGCACAAAAAGAAAAACAGGGTAGGAGGTAGCAAGATTGTACAATGTAAGCGGAATAGAGTAGCCAAAACCAAAGACAGGGGAAAGGTAAGTAGGGTACCTAGCTGACAGCCTGTGGCAGCCACTTCTGATTTAGCCCATCTTCATCAGAATAACTGAATACTGAATAACTTTTGATTCATATTCTCGCTCATATTCCTGGCTTTGTATTACAGTATGTGAGCTGAGACAGAAACAGTGTTCTGCTTGAGTTTTTGATAACAACTGAAGAAGTAATGCTTTCAATTATTTGCAAGTGAGTAGAGGGTCTATCCATCATTGGCCTGCGTTGTTTTCATTTTCACTAATTGGCATTTCCAGAAGCTGCAGGTTTGGAGTGATTCTGTCTAGCTGTGCAACCTGAGGTGCTAAAACTCTTGCTATTCTGTATTTCCTGATGCACTTCGTCTCTTCTTTTTCCTTCCTTTTCCCCTGTTGTTCTTCTTCTCCAACCCACTCTCCTCAGATGTTCCCAGGCTTCCTTGAACGCTCATAGTTAAATTCAAGGTCCCTCCTTATTGTAAGCCAACTCGCATCTTTGATTTAGCATCTGGATGTTTGTTCATTTCTCTTACCATCTATACTGTATTTCTCTTCCTTCTACTGTCTCTATCTATTTCCCAGTGTTACTTCTTGATGAGGCTGATGACCTACTTAACATATTTCTCAATTCACTATACTGTAGCTCCTTTGAAGAAATTTGAAGACAGCAGAATTCAGCTGTCAGATGTCCTTTTGTCAGTCAAAAATAATGTCCCTTTTTAGCAGGATTATAATACAAATTTGGAAGAAGTCATGATTAAGGGGTTTTACATACAGTAAATGATTGTTTCGAACAACAATGTATAAGTCCATGAGCACAGCAAACCAATATTGCACAGTATTAGTTTTGTCCTAAACTGTGGGGAAGAGAAAGTGTTTTTTGTCAATTATTTTCATGATAAAATGAAAATGTTGTATCTGGAATCTCAATCCAGTCTCCAACTCTCAATCCCAATTTCACTCCCTCACTCCCCGTACATGTATGTATTCCATTATTCATGCATGACAAGAGATGCCAGTGAAAGTGTTGCCCCACTTTACCCCTCCCCACCTCTCAAAACATGTTGAAGAACGTTGGAAACCAATCTGGCTCAAGATCCTCTGTGTTTCCTCATAGTCCCTTTCCATTGCTGTAGTCTTAATGAGAATTAGCTGGGAATCCGGCTTCTGTCTGTGATACAGATTGGAAAACAGGTTAGTCTTTCACAAGAAGAGGCTTGGGATGACACGACACCGCACCTTGTTTTTGTTTCCAAATCCGTAGGTGAACAATAGATGCTGTGCGCTGGCATCAGCTGAACCAGAGCTGCCAGCCTTGTCTTCTCTACGTAATCTGTTTTCTGTTGACAAGGGACAAGCCAAAGAGCAAAAGAGGAGCAAACAGCTAAATATAACATAAACCTGTTTATTGCCCAGTGATGAGTAATGTACCCCTGTGTGAATGCATCTTCAGTATGTCTGGCTGTGAGTAGATGCATATTTGTATTTTTACTTAATCATGAATTAATACAAACATGAATGCAGTTACATAAGCTTATGTATTGTGTTCTTTGATGCGACGCAGAGCTTTGTTTAGCTGTGTGCATTGTGGCCGTGAATATTGTTTAGGTGTATTAGACTTCTATAGCTTTGGGGTTTTGTGAGTTCTACTCTGGGATATGTCTGTTCAGTTTTTCCATTAACTATTGAAAACAACATCTGCTTTGGAGAATTCCTTGTCAAGCTCTGGATCAAGAATCAGTGAAGAGGTTTGAAGAACCATTTGATACGGCGTTCCTGCTGCGACTGAACAGTCAGAATGCACAACTTTTGGCATTGGGAATTTAAAAAAAAAATGACAAGCCAAGAGGTTTCTGAAGTGTCGGGAGATTTTTTTCAGACAAAAGTTTGAACTGACAGATTTCTAAACTTAAAATCCAGCTAAAGTTTTTTTTATTTCGTCCCTAGTAGCAAACTGAGACAAAGTGTGTTGATGGCTTCAATTTTCACATCAGCTGATAGTCTTCAAGGGAGAGCTTAGATATGGATTTCTAGGGAGGGCTCGGAACATGATTTCAGCTTTGTAATTAAAATTTCATCAAGTAATGAAGTGAACCAGAGGCTAAATGAGCATAAAGGTTAATCATCTCTTCAATAGCTAGAAGGTCAGACTTTGTGTACTTTGGATTGCGTGAAATATTAAGTGTGTGAAGGCTGCTAATATTGGCTGTGCACTGACATGAAACTAATGGACATGTTAAGTCTGATCTCTGACAAGCATTCTCGATTAAAGGTTAATTGTTAATTATCACAGAACATGGAAGAAGCACCAATAGCACAGCAGGAAGGAAACAAAAATTGTTTATGACCTTGAGACATGGTGACAGTGAGTTTGTGTGAGACAATAAGAAGGAGAGAAAAATAGAAAGTGCCTGCGCTGTGTCATCTATGTGGGCACACATGCCTCTGCATGTATTCAGCAGAGACGGTCTTATTTCCTCTTCATGCTGATTATCATGCAGCCTTTGTGCCTGTGATCAAACCTACTGAATGATTGCAGGTGAATTAGTCAGCCTGGAGAGTCTTATTGGGAATCACCTAATGGGCCATATCCATTCCCTGCTTTAATGAATCTCTATCCTTTTCTTTTCCCTTTTCCCTTTCCTCCACCATCCTCAAACTCGCATCTCTTCTGCTGAAATTGTGTTAATCCCGCTCCCACATTTCTCTCACTCTCTTGCACTGATTCCTTCACTTTCCCCACCTTTTCTATCATTGCACCACTTTCTCTCTCAGTTTACCTCTCTCTCTTGCTCCCTCCTCTTTCCTTCTTGCCTTCATTTTGCTGTTCCTTGCGTGAACAAAATACTGCTGAGACGGTCTCACATTTATTCAATGGTCCAGACCTCCTGTGTTCCAAAGAAATGATGATGTTTCCAAGATAGGGCTTGATGATTAAATGTGTGTTCTGTAAATGTCTTCAGAACCACTTGCAGTACTCAATTCCTAAAATGATTCTCCATTTTTTCCACTAGGCTTTGAATACGCATCACATAATCACACAATAAAAAACAATCTACTAAGACCAAGATTCAAAATTTTGCTTTGTCTTCAGAAAATACAAACACATTCCAATATGGGCACTACCGAGTACCATGACAAGTGGGAGACTTATTAGGTGTTATTTGTGTTGGTTTCCTGGCCATCAGCTCCAAGAACCTTAACTCCCTAGTCATCCTTTATGTTATTTTTTCATCATGAAGTGCCAAAGGGGCAAGTGACAGGAGTCTATTGATGCTACATTACCTGTGGAGAAGGGTTGTGTGGACCGCTATTCCTAGCAGTAGTTTCGCTTGAAAGGTTAATTGCTTAAGATTGGGACTTGGACTAGATCTTATAGACGAAGCTTCAGTGTTGGATTTTGTTTCACTGGATGCCAGACAAAAAGCTGGACTGCATACATTAGCTGGAATTTTTAACTAGCTCATTCAAAGCCTAATCATAACTTTCATTTTCACTCCTGACTGAGGATCTGTTCAATTCTTGTGAAACAAGGAGACAGACAAGTGAAATTACACATTGGGTTTAATGTTTAAATCTGTGACAGAATGTGAGTCTTTCTGTCGAGTATCCTCATTTGTTGCATAATAATCCTCAGATTTACCTCTGCATCCTGAACGCTAATTCTTCCCCCCTTGATTTCGAAACAAAGCCTGGGCAAAGGCCCCTGTGCACCTCTGTGAGGTAGATGCCAGTTGCCATAACATGCACACGGTGTGCGGTCATTATTGATTTAGGCTAATCCCTCCCTATGTACAGGATTATCTCTGTCTGACACTGTACAAACCACTGTTTACCAGAGACAACAGAATACATCAGAGAGCCCAGTTGAGTTCAATCAGAGCAGCAGCTAACACTGATCCGTGCTAATCTAGCCAATGACAGGGTCTGTCAGAGCAGGTTGTCATGGTGACACCTAATATTCTGGGATGGAATTGATAGCATTTGTTAAAGGGGATATATCTGTGTACAGGTATTTTGAACTTGTTCCAATATGCTACTGATCACTTTCAGGCCTGTGCCAGAAAAACAAGAACAACATTTCTCTGCAAAACAATAAAGAACTTAGAGTAACAAAAGCCCCAGAGATATACACAGGAGAACAACTCTATGTACACCCACATACACTTTTTCATGTGGTTGTGTGCATGCTAACATCCAGAAAAAAATAAAAACACAAATACAGACAGGAATGCAGACATACATATCAATAGAATACACATATATTTTTAGCTTGTATAGAACCTCTCCAGTTTCCCTCTTGCCTGCCACGACTAAATGACAAATTGACACCTTTTTTCTCTCAGTTCCCAAGTACACTTCAGGGGCTGTGTGCATGATGCACCGTGTGGAGCGTTGGTATACTGTGCAGTGTGAAAATCTGCACACCCCTGTGTTAGTGCACTGTTTTTGTTTTCCAGCCAAGTTATGGAGTAGCACGGGACTAATCCCAGTGTGTGATGTGTTCTGGGTGGCTGGGAACCCGCTGTTTTATTTAGCTGTTTTTGTCAACAACAGTTTCATGTTAATGGGATGGGCTCAGACCTCCTCACTGCCCATTTATGTGGGAAAAGATGAATTGATGTTACACACCTCCACTCCCCTCATACACCTCATTCCTCGCCAACAGAAGGATGTCTAGAAAACTAATTAGTATTTGTTGAGTTTTGCTTTCTTTGTGAGTCTGGGTGTGGGTATATACCACATGTGTGCAATGGGTATGTGTGGTTATTTGGACGGAAAATAATAGAGTGATTTTTTTCCCCTTGCTTACTTTTGTAACCATGCAAATTATTGTTCTTATTTATGTGGAAGTAGATACACTGCACAGTGAGGACTATCCCTCATAATGGTATCACATAGAGATGCTCTAATCATGTGGAAGATGGGCCTCAGCTGAATTAAGACCAGCTCTGCCTGTACAGGAAAATAATTGATTGCATTTGTTTTTTTATTTGGTAGAGAAAATTGATCAAATGATTTGGCTATTTTTGGCATGAAGATTGGGCTGTGAGACATGGAGACAGTATAATAATTCACAGTGTGAACTATGTAATAACTAGAGATGCACTGATTGATTAGCTGGCAATCTGAGAAGGCCAGTTTTCATTGGCGATTGGCCATGATCGTTGACTGGCTGATCAGTCTCAGATATCTGATTCTGTGCTGGTCAAATTTACACTCATGTGCCACATGATGGTTCATGTTGCGCACAGACACACACACACACAACATGCTGTCAGCGTGGAAATTCTTCACTATGAGTGAAGAAGACACAAAGCTAGCAATTTGTAATACCTGTTTGGCCAAAGTAAGCTGTCGGAGGAACATTCGGAACAACAAACGTCCATCATCCCGTAAAGCCAAAGCGACTAAAAGTACTACCTCACCTGTGCATGACGGCTGTCTTACTGAACCGCTGCCACGGCATGTACACATGTCCACACTGCCAGCATTGCTGCTGTGCCTTGCAAACTGGCCATCATTGATAATCATCCATTGTTCATGTGTGGTCTGAAAAGTGTAGAGTTGTAACCAGAAAACAGTCACTTAATTTTAGTTTTCCCTCATTCAGAGCGAGAGAGAGAACAGCCTTCACCTAGTTAGTTGATAGATAATAGTCAGTGTTACATTATGAACACACAGTCAAATTAAGGTTACAAAATGTTTGTGTATCCATCAATTATAGTTCTTAGATAGAAAATCATAATCAGCCAAATTCATAAACGGCCAAGAAAATTGCATTCAGTGCATCTTTAGTAGTAACTTGATGGTGATATTTTGAATGCACAATGACTGCAAACCTGTTTCTTTAAATACAGAAGACCTCAGCAAAGTGGTGTTACACATGGCTATTTTGTGTCGTGCTTGTTGATGTGGCTTAAAAACTTTTGAGTTTTTTTTTTTTGGTGAGTGGGTGAAGTCTAGGAAAGAGTTATAGGCTTGTATGAACTTTGCTATTGGTGAAAATTGCAAAGGTGTTGCATCATTCCAGGATATAGATTAGCTAAATAAACATTTTAGATGAAACCTACTGTATATACGAATGTAATATTTTTGCCGGTATGATTATGAGTATTGGGTTTATTTTGATAATATAACGAGCATTGTAAAATCATTTAAAACACATTTTTATGTTCACATCTTTCTCTTTTCTGACATAGTTTTTCATAGTAGGTTGCTGTGAGGTTTGAGGGTGCCCACACTAAGCGAGGCCTTTGGGTCTCCCACACACCAACATGACCAAATCCATTTCTCATCTTCATATTTACACACTCACAGACTCAAGGCAGAGACATATTGAATGCCCTTTTCTTTGCTCTCCCAAGATTACCTGTCAGGCTCGTCATGGTTGGCTGATGCGGACATTGTTTCAATTTTTTCTTTGAATGTGGAGTGTGTGTCTGTGTGTGTGCAGTTGCTCTAGCAATCATGGCTAGGTGACATTCTTTATCTACATCTTCAGACAAGTACTTTGGATTCCCTTGGTTACAGACCATGAGTAGATCCTACCACAGTTAGTCCGAGCCTGGTAACACTGCACAACAACAGAGATCTCTTGAGACTTGTGGACTATATAAATGACGGTATTACTGTATACTGCTGTTTATTCCTGAAACCAGGCTCAATCTAACTTATGGATGAATGCACATGGAACAAGGAAACCCTCTTAAAGTGCGAAGAGTTAAATATTCTCCATAAATAAAAGATGTGATGGCTTTAGTAACATACCAGTTTCAGTTTCCTTAGGCACTTATCTCAAGCCAAAGCACACTAGTCAACAGGGGTGCAAAGAGTACTGGAAAACTTTACTCAAATAGAAGTAACAATCCTTGTGTAAAAATTTACCCGGATAAAAGTTAGTGAGTAAGTTAATTAAAATGTACTAATGTACTGTATATTTTTAAAAGGGGTAAGGGCAGGGGTAAAAATGTTGTGTGGTGATGATAACGGTTATATGATAAAACTCTTAATTAACATTTTTAGGCTCCCAGGTATATATGCAGGCGTATGTGGACAAGTATATCAATATGTGCTGTTCTTGGTGAGAACAGCACTAAAAGCAGCCAATAAATTCCAGTCAGGCACTTTGCAGCCTGTACATACAGCAGAAATATGCAATGACAGTTTATTAGGTACATCTAGCTAAAATGTTGAATATAACAGTCCTGCAATAAATCTTCCCTTTTTAAGTCTTCCCCTTTCTCCGCTCGTTCATTCTCAATGCAAAATATAACCAGTCCACTCAGCTTCTGTCTCACTGCGCTCCTCCCAAGTTTTCAAACACTGAGCTGAATGAGCTCTGCAGTCACAACAGGGAGCATTGAAAACAGCAATAAGGTAGTGCACACTTCACTGACAGTTGAAATGAATGTGGAAGTCACAGCTGAAGGATCCCCCTCCAGTATTTTAGCATTTGGCATTTAGCCAGACTCAGCGTGCACCTGTTGGTTGTGCAACTTGGCAGGTGTGTTTGATTTTAAACACTTGCTGTGGTCGCCGGGTGGTGCATCAAATGAGCCGCTTCCTCTCTGCTGCAGCTGCTGATTTGGTTCTTTTCATTAGTCATGTTCTCACATGGTTAATTATAACTTCATCTTATGACTTTTGTTTTTTATTTTGTAATGATTTTGATGTTAAATGTAGTGTAGTAAAATACTTTTAGTGTAGTAAAATACTTTTTTTTAACTCTTAGTTAAAAAATATTTAAGTAACCGTGAAATTGGTGATTTTAAAGATAAAACAAAATGGACAACTGCACAAAAACTGACTTTGTTGCATTAATGAGAGTAAATGTAACTTCTTACTTCCACCCCTTCTAGTCAAGACGGAGCAAGATGGAAAGACTTGACATTGCCCCCTCTGTTTTGTATTTCCATTGAATAAATGCAATGATAATACAAAGGACAGGATAAGAAGCAACCCTAACAGTGAATATCTTTTTTTCTGTTTGAGGAGGAATTCTGTTTCACACCAGTTTCATAGGAAAACAAGAAATCAAGATGTTTAGCTGATACTGTTTCGAAACTGATTTGTGGCAACTTTGTAGTTCGGAGAGTGAGCCCAAGGCTCTCACTTACCTCAACAATCCAATTTACTTCCATGGAAGAAGGCCAAATACATCATTGCCACTTACTGCTTGTTCTGTTTGTATCTTTTTTTATATTCCCTGAGCTCTTTCCTTTTTAATGAACAA
This sequence comes from Seriola aureovittata, assembly GCF_021018895.1. Taxonomy (NCBI): domain Eukaryota; kingdom Metazoa; phylum Chordata; class Actinopteri; order Carangiformes; family Carangidae; genus Seriola; species Seriola aureovittata. The sequence goes on along the minus strand of NC_079382.1, from coordinate 13,463,670 downwards.
TTTATCTGCAGGTAGCAGTTTCAAGCTGTTGATGCTGGGCTACTATCTCATTTATTAAAAAAGATCAATCAAAATTACATTCTTATTTGCAGGCATCATTGCAATGTTCCTTTATGTACTTTATTTACTATTTTACTCCTAGCTGGCGGGAGGCATCAGTGACAGGAGGCCAGGAGAAAAGTGGTCTCAATCGCATCATCATTCAGAATGATGTTCTGTACTCTCCAAAGACTGGAATACCTGTGGCAGCTGGATAGTGTTGTTACATACCAGAGATTTAAAGAGTAACTACACCCAAAAACATTTCATAGGGTTATTAAACGAGTAAACATCTATTTATTGCTCATAATAGACAAAATAAAACAGTAGTAGTCAGTATCTCAACTAGTGAGTGTGTATATATGTGTGGGTACTCGCCTATAAAAAAAAAAAAAAAATCTGTCTGTGAGCCACCTAATAAATAAACACAGAGCACATTCATTTTTAGATGCTTGGGTTGACAAGACTAATTGCACTATGGCACATCACTTAGGGAAACAAGTTGTATTTTATGGTATTTTCCATAATCCCTTTTCAGTTTTGAATGGCTTTTGCCCTCCTAACTATCTAGAAAAGTGGTTTTGAACAGTGGCCAGAAAACCTCCGGTTTTAAGATAATTTAATTGGGTTCTTTGCCGGTAAAGTTAATAAGCCTTCACACTTTTATATGGTCCCTTTGCCGTGGGCAACAGTGGGCTGGGCTGTAGATGTGCACTTACTGGCTGCCAAAGTCACAATGCATTTTCTTTGCAGACAACAGCCCATCAGTGGCTGCTCATGGCTATCTGACATCTTCCCACCAGCAACACAGGCATTCAGGTCTTGACCACATTAGCTACAGTGAGTGGCTGCAGTTGCTGAGTCTCTAAATCTAAGGTTGCTTGTCACACCTGTGTGCTCCCTGTCTGACCTACATAGTGTTAGGAACAAAACGTAATCATTTTACTGTTTTCCATGACATAGACTGAGGTTAATAGCTAATACCCATTTCATTTCTTTATCTGCTGCTTTTGCTCTCGTGACCTTTAATGTAAAAGTGTAATGTTGATTGCAGTTTGATGGTGAGGGTACAATACTGTAAAAGTAACCACTTTTACAGGAATTGGCCATACTGTACAAACTATTAACTATTAAAGGGAAGAAAGCACTACATTTTTTTTGCAGGTCAATATTGCACAATATGTGCACATTCAGTTCTTCTTGTGACATTTTCATCCTCTAAAACAATTTCATTTCATGTATTTTATGTCATCAATCAGCACAGAAGCTGTTTTCCAACCAAAATAGCTGAAGTGGTTTTTTTCCTGTCATTTCCGTTGAAAATGCCACTGCCTGTTATAAAAAAGCCACACTGAAACAGTTTATGTGTAATTGTGAACAAAAAGCCACCAGGAATTGTGTACTCTCAAACAAACTGCTTGAAGCTTTCTTACCTAGTTTTGTATTTGGGGTATTAAAAAAAACAGCAGAAAATAAAAACTATCAGACCTTTAAGTGAGCATAACATGGTGGGTCTAATACGACAGTGACTGTATAAAAAGCATGGTTAGGTCTGTTTTATTCATCCCTGTAAGAATTCTCAACAGTCATTTTTACCCACTTAAGAGTTAGATAGATTACTTCCATTAATGTCATGAATAAGTAATTGCAATCTCTGCTGGCATGATGGGGAAATTATGAGGAAATTGAATTTATATGAGCATACGCACACAGTGGCACATATGAAAACACATATTTTAATTGAATCTGTTATGTTTTTGAATCATCCAACTGTTCCTAGGCCAGGGAATAATATGATGCAATAGGTGTCTTGTTTCTGTCCAACACCTCCGGCCTTGTGAAGACACGAAGCAGGTAATAATTACAATGACTTTAGTGTACTCACTTCGCACATTATTGTGGCCAGTAATGGCATTCCTCAAACATCAAACAGCTGTTCTGGGGGCTGGACGCAAAAGCCAGCCAGCATCCACCCTGTTAACAGCCAAAAATAGGTACCTAATGCCACTTTTGGACAGTTCAATGAGATTCTGGCCAGCCACAGTCATTCCACTCCCTTCACTCGGTGTCTGTGCTGAGATGAAGTGAGACGGGTAAATAATGGCTGGTTAAGGTTTCACAAATAGAATGAAACATTTTCACGGCAAACTGGAGTCTTTGGTGAGAGCAGGACAAAATTACAATGCCAAACTTGCCTCTAATAAAGTACTCTCATCCTCACAGATGTCCTTTTCTCCCTCCATCTATAAATATAGTTAGTTCCACCCACTGTGTGAATCATTTTAGGGACGCTTTCACACTCACTGATCCATATCGTGCTGGAACAGTCTTCTGAGAAATGATGCGAGAGAAAAACAAAATGCCAGCAATCTGCCGGTGCAGTTCACCAAAGTGGCTGAGTCAATAATGAACTAAGCTGCTACCTGTGAAGTGAAATAACTTTGAAAAGACTATGCTTTTTTGTTATTGAGTTTTTCTTGGATTTACTTTGCCAAAAGTTGCTAACATAAACTGAGACTAAAGCAACTGATATAAATTATATGAGAGTGACATTTATTTGGCAGTCCACAATATCTCTCATCCAAGGGGTGGAATGTAAGGATTTTGGACACTAGCCCACTGGGCCACAGTACTAGGGCAAGTTATTACTATTTCAGTTGAACTAGTTTAGCTTAATATGTTCAAAAGGAGTGCTTAGTGCTTAAAGCCTAAAACTTTCTTTTAACAAAAATCAATCATTTGGCCAAAAAAAGTGACTTGTTCTGTCCAGTATGTTCACAGTTCAATATGTTCAATATGTAAGACTCTTAGTTGTCTTCCTAAAAATTATATAAAATGTTACTTGTGAGCATACTGGCTAACCTTTGCTTAGACTTTTCTAAACTTTGCTTAGGAAGGTTATTAACTTAGTGAAATGACCTGGAAGTATCTAATTGTATGAAATGAAAGGAGATAATGCCATCCCACAATTTAAAGTGACGCACCATTGTAATTAAACCCTGGCCCCATATAAATGTTGAAACAACAGAGCATCTATTTTGTGCTTGTGACGCCATGCAAAATTTATGGAAATCCTTATATGATTGGCTGTGCTCGAAATCAATAAATATATTTATTTTTTTTTTTTCAAATCCAGTTAAAGTCATCTTGAAGAAATATATTGAATTTAACAATATAGTAACATAATATAATACAATAATATAGTTCACAATACCCCACCCTTAATTGTGGAATGCACTAAAAGGTCATTTTCTCTTGTTAACAAACAGAAACTCTATTTTTAAATGCCTGAATATAATTTATTCTTCCCGCTTCCTTATTTTTATTTAATCATTATTTTGATGGCTCAATTTCTCTTCTTGTATATTCCTCTCATGGTATCTTGTTTGAACATTCTCTCAGCACTGTAGTTGTCTTTTCCTAAGACCTCATGAATTCTCCTTCACATTTTTCCTTTACCTCATGAAGTTTTCCATTGAGGTTGAGGAAAAGTGGTTATGACCGCAGCCCAGGCCTATAGTTTGCCATCCCGAGGAAATGGGAGATTTTTGCATTATTTTGGTCGACAGAATTGGATTGTGTGTGTGTATGTGTGTGTGCACTGTGTTCAGGCCTGGCTGCACAGGAATTGTTTCTGGTGCCCTGAGTTCATATTTACCTGCAGGGTAAGAGTAAACTTAAAGTTTAAGTTAAAGTTTAAGTTTGGTTCATTGTGCCTGACTGGATGAATTGCTTATCCGTCTCTGGCCTGAAAAAAGGAATACATTTATTGTAAAGGTCATTTACTACCAGGATAAGTATTGAATTTCACTGAACCTTGCCCTTTTCCTTCGCCACTCTCATAACACAACAAAATACACACTCAGACATACACACGTTTCAAAACTGAAAAACATAGACGCATCCTGTCTGATGCAGTCATATCCGGAACATGTCCACACTGAAATCTGCGAGGAAAATGTCAGTTTTAGGACATATGACAGAAAAAGCATTAGCCTGACCCTTCTGCTAATGAATATAGATGCAGACTGTGTGAGATGGGAAGAGGGCAGGTCGAATTGAAGGTGTAAACTCTGACAAGCACAAAATGAGAAATTCAGGAAAACGTTTCAGGCAGGAAGTGGCTGGAAGTGCTGATTATACAGGAGAGAGGAGCTTTATGTCTCTATCACTGCATCAGGGTTGGACAGTAAAGGACCAAAGCGAATGCAAAGAATGACTGTTTCTTCATGACTGCACTAGCTGTTTTTCCCTGTCCCTTCTACGTCTGACTTACAACTTGTTCCATCACAGTAAATCTTAGCGTATGTCTCAGCAAATGGTCATAAACATGTTAACAATGAATGAAAGAGAAAAAAAACAAGTCATTCACATACACACACTTGTCTCAGATATATCACCCACCCAACTCCTCGAATGGAAGTTTGAAGGGTATGACCTCTGCACTGCATCGGTTAACCTTCTATCTGGAGATTATCTACTAATGAACACAGCTACTCGTTAATTTGTGACAAATGTACACTAGGTCGCCTAACGAGCACAGAACCACATCTATTCCCAGCTACACATATTCACCTAGCTAATGATAATAGCAAGAGAGCTTTAATGAGGTCGTCTTGACGTCTTACAGAATGTTCTACTGAATCTGCTGCCTGGTGCAGAATTCATAACAAGGCTCATGTTTCACTTTCTCTGTTCCTTCTGACTGTGTTCATGATAAATACAATGCACTTTTTCATGCTACGCTTTTTTCAACAATCTCTCCCCTGTCTCTTAAAATGAGTTGCAAGCCTGCGTGAGTAATGTTAAATGGCCCATGCTGATGTAACAGGGTAATACAGGTTCAATTACTGCATGAGGTGCTCAAGCTGAATACTAAACAGACAGCTGATTCATAAGCTGACTGAGAAATACTTTACAAGACGGAAAAATCAATGTATGTCATTTATATCCAGACCAAGACCCTATCTGCCATATGCAGCATTTCCAAATGAACCAATTTACCCTGATGCTTGAAACTGAAGTCAAACCTGCATGTCGAACCATTTTCAAACTGTGCGCTTCCACACAGAGCTTTGACCTGCGCAATTATTCAAGGTGGAATGGTTTGAAATAGCCCTCTGATGAAAGTGGCACAGGCTTTAAGCAGAGGGGCAAATCAAAGGAGCAGAATGAGAAATCCAAGTAGGGCAGCAGCTGGCTGCAAAGAGACAGGGATCCAAGCGGAATAAAGAGATCCTGCTCAGGGCCTGAGGGTGAGAGCACAGCCACTGTCCTGGAACGGAAGGGTGCTATCAGGACACTGGCACACTGACTTGTGCTTTCATTATTCCATGGGTGGAAAGAGGGGTCGGTGCACACAGACCCTCAGATACCTATGGGACGATTAACAGCACCCTTCACTTGGTTTTTAATAAGACTGTCTCCACTGGCCTGTACTCACTGTACCCCAGATGTCTCTTTTTCCCTTTTCTCCTTCTCTGGGCCCAAACTGCAGAACATCAGCAGTAACATCCACGCTTTGAAGTGATGCTAAAGAGCAGGCACCAATTAGGCAGCACTCTCTCCGATCATGAATCATTCTTTCAAAGTAATGTTGAATGCCTAAAATACTGAGTAGAAGGTAGCAGTGTTTCCCATACATTCATTTATTTGTAGTGGCCCACCACAATATTGACATTGATTGCCATATACTAATTTTTCTATTTTGCATTGATAAGCTCAACCCCTCCTTGACCCGCTCTTTCTCTCGCTCACACACACCAACACATTTTCTACTGACCGTCTGTCATAGTTGGAATGGTCATCAGAGCACTGGGAGAAATCTTGCCGCATCTGTGGGCTGGTGGGATGTGAAAAAAATCCATAAAGTTTTTACCATCCCTGTCTGTCTCTTTACCAGCCCTCCCTGTGTGCTTGGGATTCTTGGTGCGCAAAGCGTGCTGTGTGTGTGTGCCAGGACTGGGCTCACTGGCCAATCACAATATGTATTCAACCCTCACTGAGCTGACCCAAGTTGGTAAGGGTTATTCGTTTGATACAGTGTGAAACATAGGATCTGTGTATATTGTGCTGTTATTTCTTGTGTTACAAAGTAGTGTAGCAGCTTATATATGGTATTTAATGATTAGGAAAACCCTGCCCACTCAGCTACAAACACAAATACAAACACTGGATTGGATGTTTATTTTCAACATTTGGGAGAAAATAGCTATTCTCAGCCTCCTATTCTTGCTTAGTACATTCCTGCTCTTACACTATTCGTTTACTGTGAGTCATCAAGCATTAAAGTCACTGAAGTAAGTTAGTTGACCATTCAATGTTTTACTCCCATCATAAAGTAAATATTTTACAGTTAGAGTCGGGCATTTAAAAGTAATCTGATGTGCTTTTCAAAGGGGTTTTGGGCTTTCCTCATCTTGTGTTGGTTTAGCAACAGACCAGAGGCATTCCGAACCATTGTACCTTGTTACCTTGTTTGGCATACCAGGATCATTTGCAAGCCCAAATCATAGTTTGTTGTCTAACACTGCCTGATTTTTCAGTCATCAGTCTACTGTACCTAAATACCCAATCACAACAATCACAATTAAGACCTTCAAACTTAACTTCACAAAACTTTACTAGTTCTCCATGACTGAACAGTGATATACAGAACAAGAACCGGTAGGCTAGGCTGGGGTTATCAGTTAAGCACAGCCAAATGCACAGCTACATTACTGAGAGTAATCCCTTTTCTTCTCATATTTTCAGCCCCGTCCTTTAATTTATTAGAACAGGCTCCTTGACAATAAGTCACACACAACTTTTCTTTGTATTGTTACTTCATAAGACAGGTTGTTTTTCCCTATTCCTCTTGCATTGTCCAGGTAGAATAGGCAGTGCCTGTTTATACTTGAAGTGAAACCTACTCTGACTTTTTTCAGTGTGTTAATCACAAAACACTGGATTACATGCCTGCTCCATCTCAGCCCATACTGGTCCATTATTGTGGTAAAATTGTGATAACCAGTGTATTACCTTGTGAATATTGGAAGCTCAATTGTAAAATGTTTGGCAATGCCAAGCCCCCATCTGCCTCATGTCTCTCCAGATATGATTTACTAATCCTCGGGATGAATGAGATACATTTATTCAGTTCTTTAAAAAAAGATTTTATGATTAAAAACAAGTATTGTTTGAAAAAAAACTAAAATTGTGGCAAGATGTTCATCATTTAGTATCATTAGATAATGTTCAACATTTATTTATTGTTTATTCTACCAGCTAAAGAGATTGGGAGTAATGATCATCAATTTAAATCCTTTTTGGCCGTCTCCAACACTGGTTACAGTAAATTGTTAAATTTGCATGTTATTGAGACTCCCAGGTATGTAAAGGTGTCATGAGATATATATATATATATATATATATATATATATATTGTACATTATTTTTTTGGGGGGGGGGGGCTTTTTGTGCCTTTAATGGACAGGACAGTAGAGAGACAGGAAATGGGGAGGCAGAGAGAGGGGGAATGACACACGGGAAAGGGCCGTCCGAACCAGGAGTCGAACCGGGGGCCAGCTGCAGCGAGGACTGTAGCCTCTATACATGGGGCAACTGCGCTACGCGACGCCCCTCATGAGATATTTTAAATCAAAACTGGTCAAGGTCTATGCTATGTGTTAACTGGAAATACTCTGCTCTTTGACAGGTTAATTTTATAACCTAAAACTTTGCCGAAACTAGTGAATATGGCAAGGATTTAAGGGATAGCAATGTACAATTGGGGAAAGATGCAGGGTTAAATCATCTGCATATAAGGATAAATTGTGGGTCTGGCCTCCTCTGCTGAGTCCCTTCAAGACTGCTTTACTGCTCATTGCTATAGCCTTGGTAGAGGACTAAATAATTACAGACAATTTTGTTCGTTCTAATGCAAGCCTTCGGTGAGGCATATAGGATCTCAATCCAAGAATAAAAAGTTGGGTCAAAGCCAATTTATTTAAAGCTGTGAAGAGATATTTTTATTCTATTCAGTCAAACACTTTGTGGTCATTAAGACAGATGATCACCTCCGGAGATGATCCACTGGACATACAGAGAATGTTAAATAATTTGTGTAAATCTTACAGAAGTTCATGACTATTTCCAGCCTAGCTGCAAGGACCTTAATAAGAATCTTATAATCACTTGAGTCCAAACTTGCAGGTGTGTATGATTTGCACCTCAGAGGATCCTTATCCTTTTTATAGGGAACTGAAATTTTAGCTTTTGTCAGGCTTGGCAGTAATGACTTCCTCTGAAATTATTCTGTAAGCACTTCACTGAGGATTGGAGCCATTCTTCTGTGAAAAATTCTTATAAAATTCGATGGAGAATCCATCAGGTTCCTTACTACTTATCATTTGTGTGATTGCTTGCTCAATTTCTTTTACTGATATAGGCCGATCAAGATTTTCTTGTTCACCGATGGTTGGGAATTCCATTTTGTCAAAGAAATCATTTTGTTTCCGTTTTATCACTGAACTTTTAAGTCTAGAATTCTTCGTAGAATGTCTAAAACTGGTTATTAATAGTTAATTGATAATTGATAAGTGGTTATGCTGTGAGAGTTTGTTTCTCTGCTATAAAAGCAGCTTAAACAGATTGTCTCAGTTTGGGTGTAAAGCAAAATTGAAATAAATTCCAGAAAATTGCTGGCTATAAGTAAATTATAATAATAAATAATATATATTAATTTTCCCTGGACCATTACAAACCCATCCCATCTAAATCGGTTATTACATTTACTTCATCATATAAGACATCTCTTTGTATGAGAATGGCTGTACCCCTGCTCGATGCAGTGATCTTGGAGTAAAAGATTTTTGAAAAAGCAGCTCTGTTGAGTCTCTTATGATCCTTAGGGACTGAATGAGTTTCCTGTTGGAATACTCTGTCTGCCCTCAATTTGCTGATGTGATAGAATATTTTGCCTCATTTAACCGGGTGATTCAGACCCCGACAATTCCAGCTTATTATCACAGTATCTCTACTGCTTGGCATTCATAATTCTTGTTTCTGAACATATAGGCTCCCTGAGAGATGGGAATTTTCTCTCTGAGCAACCATTTTACACGTACATATAGCCCAAATCACAGCACAGTCTTAGTATTTAACTTATGCATCTATGATGATTTTGTCAGACGACGTCATGGTTATAAAATCAGGATTGCAGTACAAGAGATTTCATGAGCGAAATAACCAGTCAACACCATGATTGTGTATCTCCACCTTGGAGCTGCAGTGAACCAATGACAGTCTAATAAAAAATGCCTTCAGACAGCCATCGTTCAATGTCATGTAACGTAAGTAACCAATCTCATCAACTTGCAGAAATAGGGGGTGGCCAAAATAAACCGGAAACCTTGTCAGTACAGAGAGCGAGAGTTTGCATTACCCGCCCCACTATGACTGTGCCAGCAACTGCCAGTTGTGAGCTAACAAACACCATAAACAAATAAAAGATACTAACTACGCTATCCATTCTGATATGTCTGTTACTCACCGATTTTGGTGTACACTAGAATCCTCGTGAATCTGGGTCTGACTAAGGCTCAAACATATGGCTGAGTCTCTCTAACGTGTCCGCTCCTAACTATCTTGATACGCACTGCTCTTTCACTGGTCACTGAAACCTTGTCAGTACAGAAAGCAAGAGTTTGCATTAGCACAGCCACTAAATCTGTCTTAGCCACTGCCAGTTACAAGCTATCAAACAACACAAACAAATAACTACACTTATTGTTTTGCTATGTCTTCTAGTCGCTGATTTTGGGTCACAACAAACTCCTCACTCCTCAAAAACTCCTGAGTCTGGGTCTGACTGAGGCCCAAACATATGGCTGAGTCTGTCTGATGTATCCTCCGCTAACCATCTTGATACTTTCTGCTCTTTCACCTGTCAACCTAGCGTAAGCAGCGGTGGTGTGCAAGGCACAAGGCCTGATCCAGAATTTCTCAATGTGGTAATAAGTGTAGATGTGCTTCCAGCCCCAGTTTTCCCAATTTTTTAAAACTTTTTATGTGGGAAAACCATGTTTACCAAAATGTTAATAATAATAGTATTTTTACAGCTTAAAACAGGTCTGGAAAGGAACTTTGAAATACTACATATGTGAGCACAAAGAGTAGGAGAGAAGCAAACAGATAAAGGGCTGAACCTGGTTGACACTAGGCAGAATGCAAATATTATGCAATGATGTCAGGTGTTTACAGTGGTTCCAAAGCAGTTTTCAACTAGACATTTCCACACACAACATTTACAAAGTCTAACATTATCTTGTTTAGGCTAATGTAGTGACGGCTCATAACAGGAGCTGGGTGCTCACGACATTCGTAGGCGTCCATCATTATCTGTATTATCATCATTGTCTGTCAGAATAAAATGCTGTCTTTTTTCATTTTCACATCACAATTCTGACACCATGTTATTCCATTAAAACTACTGCTTGCACACTGTGCATGCAAATGTGTTATACTGAATATGCAGCAGCTTATGTTGTTTTGTGTTTTCCTGTTATTTTGTATCGAATTTGGTATCGAGAATCATGGAATTTCAATGGTATTGGTACCAAATTTCTGGTATCTTGACATCCATAATTAGGATTACTCGATTTCTTATCGCCAAAATTATTTCTGACATCCCCACTCAAATGAAAATTGTGAATAAATGAGCGGTCACATTTAAGAAAAAAAAATTGTTCTATTGAAGCGCTTGGCCTTCCATGTGTCTTCACATAGTGTTGCGTCAATCGTAAGTCCTGATTTAGGGTTTTATTAAAGTTTACAATTGAGAGTGGTATAGCACAGATAGCAAGGGCTCATATTCTCAGAAAATGATAAACTGTGTATTGAATCAATGATGTTACAAGACAAGTCACAATTGCCAGATCAATGGTGCCTTGGCATCAAATTCCTGGTGCTGTAACTGTTTGCATTCAGTTTAGTGCACGAGCTGGTGTCCTCTTATTAAAAGGAGAGATGTGGTGTGTCTGCTGCCAATAGATCTGTCTGTTATTCAGCAGCATCCAACATCAATTCCTGGAACATATTCAGAATTTTGTCCCCAGAAACCATAAAATATGATTTCCCACATCTATTTTTTCTCTCCCACCCTGGTCGCTACAGAACATGATTGAGTATTTAAGGCGCCTGGGGGTAAACAACAGGCCTCACACAGACACTAGTTATATGCATTGCCGCAGAGCTCTGACTGATAGGATGCAACAGGGGGTGATTTGTTGTAGATGCCAAGATTTGGACTGTGTGCCAAAACACATTGGTTTGTCATACCCTTTTGCAAAATGTAAATGTGACAATAAGGAAACGATAAACTTGGCTGCATATTTTAAATATTTTCGTATTTTAACATCTACTTACATCTACCTTATCATTTAATATTTGAAGGTCAACGCAAGACATGGAGGTTTTGTCTCATTTGATGACACTTCCTAAAATCTGAAATTGTTGTGTTGAGGTGAAATTCTTTATTTTGGAATAAGAATTCTAAGCCGTTTTTTTTTGTCTTTGCAAAGTATTACTCCACGGGGAAAAAAAGCTCTTTCTTTTTAAATATTTTTTTTCCTAAAGATTTTCTCTGAAGTCTTGCCTTCACCAAGGTTTGTCTGTTATATAAACTTAATTACTGTTCTTCTTTGTCTCGCTCTGACAATATGTCATCCTCCCTGCACAGCCATTCATAATAGCCACAATGTTGCTGTGACTTTGTCAAAGGTCTATTCAACTTTTGGCATCAGCTTGAATTAAAAACAGCAACTCATCTCTGTTTTCGTATAACAAGATGGCTTTTATCTTCTCTTATTTTTTCTCTCATTTCTACGATATTCATAGTCATTTATGTGTTTTTCAGTGAAAATTACCCTCTGTGACGTTGTTTGTGCTGCTTGTTGTCTGGTTGTTTGTGTGCATGCATATCAGCTTGTCTGCCGTATGTGTGTGTGTGTGTGTGTGTGTGTGTGTGTGTGTGTGTGTGTGTGTGTGTGTGTGTGTTTGGTCACTGTTGTAATAACTAGATTGCCCCCCTTTTAGCTTATAAGAGGTTTTTGGGCCATTCTCCACAGCCTTTTTAGTTACTGTGATTAAGAAGCACCCAGCTCAGAGCAGCTAAGTGGAATGACTTTCCATCCGAAGCCAAGTGTGTTCAGCTTGTGTGTGTGTCTGTGTTCTGTACATGGAATTGAGTGTGTGTTTTTGTGTGAGGGGGAGAAAAAACAGAGAGAGAGAGCACATGAGAAGTTGACTAATTGACTATAGTCTTGCTTAGACAAAAACACACTTAACATTAACTGTATTGTATTGTATTGTACTGCATTAATCCCTATCTGAGCCTGTACACAGTGTATGGTGACCTTACTCAAAGCAACTGATAAGGTAAAGGATTATGGAATGGATTTCTTCTTTTCTGCATTTTTCTCCTGCTTTGAAGACACTTAGGGAAATTATTACAACAAGCATTGCCCAAAACAACCCTCACAATTTAAATCTCAGTTATGAGCTTCAAGATTATATGCAGTTCCCAACAACAGTGATTCACTGTTCTTTCTTGTCTGTAATTCTGTGTGATATGGAGTTTTTGATTGCATTGCAATGTATATTTTAATTTAATTGATACATTTTAAGTTTAGTTATGTAAATAAACTGATTGAATTTAGTTGAAAAGGTTTCAAGAGAACACCTAAATTTCATGTGCTTACTCTTTGATGTCATCTGCTCTGACAGTGAAATTGCATATGCAACAGTGTTGTATATAAGTATATTCAGTTCTAGACAAATTGTACAACCATTTTAGTAATTGTGTGCATGTGAATTGACTATCTGTGGAGTGTAAGTGTAACTACTAATTGTTCATTTACATGAAATTACAGTTGTGTGTAGCATTCACTGTATAGCTAGCAGTTGAGCATAAATTGGCATAATTGTTGGTGCAACTAAGCCTGGCTGACATAATTGTCAGTTAGTCTTGATTGTTTGTTTACATACACAACTTATAAATGAAGAGGTAATAGTGATGTGGCTCTTTTTGGTAGCAAACACACATACACTGCTACAGGCTCTGGAAACTACCCAGATACCCAAAATACTACTGCTGTAGCAGGACCAACCTACAATAGAATTGGTAGACCATGGCGGGAGTATCGAAAATGGGCTTCAGGCTGCACTGAGGGACTGAACAACTTCAGTCTATACTGTAGCTATTTCCTTTTTTGTCAGTAGTGTGTACCTGCAGTCAGTCAGTCTTTCTTATCTTCATCTTGAAAACACTGCAATATTGATATAATATACAGTACCAGTTAAAAGTTTGGATGCACATGCTGCAAGTGAATGGAAAGGTGTGTCCAAACTATTGACCTGCACGGTACATAATTTCATTTTACAGTGTTTGTTTTAATTTAATGTTATATAATTTTGATAAAAACACCAATAAAAATAATACCATTTTACATGTTGAAAAGAGAAAAAAAATCACTTAATCTCAGAAAACATTTCAGCACAAATTCCCTTTGCCCATAAAAAAAGGTACCTCGATTTTGGTTAATAAAATGATTGTGTTCCAAGTGTTTAAACAAACTGGTGGTGTCCACGTTGCATTCACCACTGTATGGTAGTCGTGACTGATGAGACCCAATCAGGAGGCGAGGCAGATGTCTGCATTATTGTTTCCAAAAGCCTCCGTTTTCTGCCTGTCCAGACAACAACAAAACCTCACTGTTTTCAGACTAAAATGTGTTCAACAGTGTATCCAAGCCTTAGTTTTAGAGGCCTGAAAACTGCAGACTTGTGGTCGCCAAGTGTAAACGTAGCAAAGCTACAAGCTAAAACGCGTTAGTGTGCAAGTAGCCTGAGGCTTGGTGCTTGCACTTGTGTCATCCATATCGCCAGCTTTGCTTTGAGTAACCATGGACGAAGGTTAGTTGGACCGGCAGAGGCACATGACTGGACACAATTTTTTAATGGGACCATCATGAATGCATACATTGGGGAAAGTATTAACGAAATTAACCTACATGAGCGAGATTAAGTCGGTGAGAGGTTTTAAATGTCTATGGGGTTAATTGCGCAACCCTATAAAAAAGCTTTACTTTATTCTTGTAAGGGTCACAAGCTGCTGAAGCCTTACAACCAAATTCCAGGCCATTTATAACCTAATGAACACATTATCAAGCAGAAGATTTTACTCTTGCTGCCTATGTTTGCTCTGATGTGTCCCATCTAAAAAGTATAATCCTCAATCAGAGAACACGGAGCTAATTTCCAGCAAATTTGTCATTTTATAGTCTGAGTAAGACATTTCTTTCCGTTTCAAATTTTAACCATAACATTTTTAAAACCACTTGAAAGTTTTCAGAGTTACTGGAGACTAGATATATCCCAGCATACACTGGGCAGACATCTTGGGCATCACAGACACTCACATTCACATATGCAGGGAACTTATAATATACTTCTTTGTGGGTGGAACCAAAGCAGCTATATTTCAACATGCAAAAGCAACTAAAATACATATAGTGTGCAAATTCTTGTAGGTAGCATTGTGTAGGCATCTTAATACATTGGCATGCAGCATTGTGGATATTTCTGTGCAAAGTCATTGACATCACCAGCTGCTCTGGTACACAGACTGACTGTGATGTATCATCAGTATTACTGTGCCATTGTGTTTTCTGATACACATAGTATCATCTCTGGTGCCTGTTGGCTCATTTCTCTCCGAAACCCTAAAAAACATCCCTTCTACTCACAGACAAACACACATACACACATCATCTCACTTACAATCAATAGAAGAATTTGGGGAATTCTTTGAGTGTGTGTGTCCAATGTGCTGTGTTAGTTATGGGAACTATGTGCTGATATGTGGGTTGCAAATGGGACAGACCACCTTCTTGGCAGACTCAATATCCTCCCTCTCTCACCCATTGTGCACTGTCGATGAAAACAACTAACAGACAGATATTAAAACCTGATGCAATCAACCAGAGCCTCGGCCATCACACCCTCAGAGAGCTGAAAACAGAATGACACAGATGGAATTGATAATAAAATACTGGCAAGAAAACAAACATGAAAGCTGTGTATTTGTTACTAATGAACCATACTGCGACTGGGGTGCTTGTCAGTGAAAGAGACTCATTAAAATAGGCCTCTGCTGTCAGTGCATGGTATCTATGTTTGCATGTGGGCAGTATGGGACCAAGATCTCCACCCAAATCATATTGAGTCAGTTTGTCTCATTATTATCTTGTTTATCTCTTTGTTTTAAAAGATTTACAAAAAACAAGAAAAAAAGGAGAAAAAAAAAATTTCATTTGTTTCTGATAAATCAAGATACTATTTTTCTAGAATTATGTATGTAGTTTTACAACACCACTGCAGTAATCCGCCTTATCATGTTTTGTTTCAAGATCGACAGTCATTTCTAGAAAAATTGTTAATTGGACTGAAAAAGTGAAATTTTCACACATTTTTTCACTTCTTTTGTTGTAAAATCCCAGCTTTTTACTTTTACCAATGTTTTTGACTCTTATGTTGAAAATTGTTGTGCTGAACAAAATGTAATTTATTCATAGTGAGCAGAAATCATTTGCAAGCCAAAAGTCATTAATATTTGAATTATAGAAGCAAAATCTGATTTTCTGTTAAAGGTGGTGCCAAGGTATTGCATTGAGTTTGAAGTAGTGTAATTATATAAGAAAAACTCAAGCACACAGCATTGGTATTAAACATTGTACAGATTGTAAAGTCCTCTGAGAATAACCGGACTGAATAAATATTAGATATAGATGTACAATATAAATATTAACATCAGTATACTGATGCAGAAAAGCTGCATTAAACATGCCAACAACTCTTCTTTGTTGTGCAGACACGCAAGCAGAAAGTTTCTGTTTTTTTTTTTCATAGCACATGTTAAATAGCTCC
The DNA here is from genome assembly GCF_021018895.1 of Seriola aureovittata. NCBI lineage: Eukaryota > Metazoa > Chordata > Actinopteri > Carangiformes > Carangidae > Seriola > Seriola aureovittata. The sequence continues at coordinate 13,447,665 of NC_079382.1, read as the reverse complement.
CTAACTATATCACTTAAATTAGATTAAGTATCACTGCCATTGCATGCAGTGGTTTCTATAGCAATTACTTCTGAGCGACATGGAAAGAAGTTTCTCACTCCCTCGTTCACTGTGTCCAAACTCTTACCCTTTGCTACCCAAATTTATTTCCCTCTGCTTTCCATTTTGAAGCTTCCCATTTTGAAACGTCTGCTCATCATCAGCCATCAGTATCTTCACTTATATGAAATTGGCCGACAGCCCCGGGCCCAAGCCCAATCACTTGTACAAAATCAGTCCTCTCTTCTTGTTCTTCCATTTCGTCGTCATCCTCCTGCCGCTCTTTTGTCTCCGTGCCTCCCAGCAATCAGAGGCTGACATTGTCTGTGCCCCCAAATTACAGAACTCAATCAGGGGCACTTTTTTGGTGGACTGCAGGGTGGATCTTTCTTTTCAAGCACCACGCAAATGGATAAAACCAATCTCATACTCATCATCATGGTATATTCCTGTTGATTCTCAATTTCATCTATATAGTGACTATTATTTCCTTATCACTCTTGTGAAGTGTATTATATTGATGAAACGTGTCTCATAGTTGTCTCCCTTTTGTCCAGTTTTGTCTGCAGGTTTTTTCTTCTGCTCATGTACTCAATCTTGCTCCAGTAGAGGGGTTATTTGGGCCACATGATCAACTTCATATTATATACGTTATTTTCATATATCAAAGTTTTGATCAGAGAATGTTAATTCCTGATTTCAGAATCAATGGTTAAATCATGTTTTCCCCATTTTCCTGGATATTACATGATCTTGTAGATGGGTTTTTTCTTCACTCTATCAGGGTTTTTCCTGCATAGAGAATTGTGAGGCAGCCGCCTCCATCAAATTTCTTGCCACCTCCGCCTCCCAAACAAATTCTAGAAGGCATACTTGTTTTCTTGGTACTCGGTGGATTTGACGTTTGTAACTGCAATTGTGGCTGTACGGCAATGTAGTGGCATCTGTATCGTAATCCATGCATCAGGCAGAGCCATCCGAAATTGCTAAAGTAGAAGAATACGAACGCGCTACATTTTCTGCTTGCAGAAGGAGGTGGTGACCTGATCTTGCGGCTATTCAAACAAGTGAATATTATCTCTATTACACCCAAGCATACCCAGCTTCTTGAAAACTTTCCCCAAATTAACATTACATCCCATCGTGTGTTTTTTTTGGTAGAAATGTCTCAAATCACAGATAATAATTTAAAAAGAGAGTTTGTGATGAGGAGAATCACGAGGACAGGTGAAACAGTCCAGAGTGCAGACATCATTAGTTCTTCTAATGTGGGAAAAAATGTTAATTCATGTTACTGACGAGATACGGTTAATGTGTCAGGACTGAAAGTAGGCGTAGTTCTCAGCCACAAGTGGAAGGTGCCGGTGGAGGAGAGGATCAGAGCGCGAGAGAGGAGTCAAGGCAAGAGTACCAAGTCTTCAGGAGTGTATTAACGACATTTACATGATTTTAACATCACTTTTTATTCATCTTCCCAGATGTTCTCAAAAGATGTTCTCAAAAGCATAGAGTGATGAGTGGCTTTGACCCGCAGTGGCTGGAGAGATAATGATACTAAAAATATAAATATTGCGACCGACCAGACACCTCCTGTGAATAACCTTGTTAGTTAGTATGGAATATGTGTGCGTTTTTTCTGTCGATTATTATCTCCATACACTCAAATAATTAGCATTAGATAATAGTTAATCACTTCTTTCAAATTAGACCCCAGTACACATTCAAAATAGAAAAGTTTGAAACCCACATTCTTGACACAGAAACCAATTGTTGTTCATGGTAAAACATGTAAAAATCCAATTAAAATATTGTGTCTATCTATCTGTCTATCTATCTATCTGTTTTTATAGGTGTGTATTGATTCTAAAACTGAGGCCAAAACCGCAATACTAATGTTTACAATCTTGGATTTGGGAACACAGACCCGCAAAATTGTTATATTATTTAAAGTTAGGCTGGCAATACCCCTATTTTATTGTCCTCTGACTGTGTGTGAGGTGACTTTTATTTGTCCAATTGAGTTAAAATAATCATGTCTGCAGTAAAAGTTAGATTAGTTTTATTAGCTCAAGACGGACAATAAGCCTGAAATTGTAGACCCCTGGGGGCACATTCAAGTCGAGGTCCAAGTCCTTTTAAGCCATTTAATTGACAACCAAGATGTGAACCAAACTGTGGTTCAAAATTCAAGGTCTGATCTGAACGGTGGATTTGGAGAATCATTACACCCCTACTTTTGTAGTTGATAAAATAAATAGAAGATAAAAGTAAAAATATATTCTCAGAAGTAGCAAAAAAGGTGAGACTAGTGAATGGTTGGACCATCAACATAATCTGGTATTTGACAGAGAGAAAGAGAGGTCATTTACATGTAACCCAGCCTCATTCTGCTGCTTCAGAAGGTGCTAGAAAAATGTTGATATGAATTAATTCAAATTCATGCTCAGCTTGAACTGCTATCTTAATCCACTCCAAAATATTTGATTCTAAATTTTGTTTTTATTTAACTTTAAGAGCAAAAGGATGTTCAGTTCTGATTAATGACCACCCTCACTGCCCAAACCAGCTCTCTGTTGTTCTTTGAGAATAGGAGAACTACAACTACTTAGGGAAATTCATTCAGCTTGCTATGTTGCCTTAGGATATTTTCAATGATGCCACAGAAGTCTGTTTATTAAATGAAGCACAAGGCTGTTGAGAATCGTTGTGTAAGAGCACGTAGCTCTGGAGCTGTTGTTTACATGCCCAAGGTGACAAAAACCTCAGCATCTCATAGTGGTGCGAGTATGACTTTGTCCTGCAAATACTCAACTAAATCTCACTTGTGCTGCCTCCAAGTTCTTACAACTGACAGCAGGGAATTGGATGGGACTGCTCTTGCATGGACTAGGACACAAAGACAAATGCCCAGAGAAGGACAGACACAGTCACATTTCAGTGTTTCCTTTGTATGCATTTTGCAGCAGGAGCCCACCGCTGCAAAATTGATATCATGAAGCTGCAATTACATGGCTCTGTAGAGGGCTTTTAATTCGAAACGCCAGATAACGTGGAGACATGAAGCAAAAGCTGGCTGAGGCAAAAGGGGGAGAGATAGAAAGAAGAAGAGAAGAGGGAAAAAAGAGAAGAGAGAGTTAGATTTAACTGGCAAACATTAAGTTAGATTGATTTTTATAACCTATTGATATTCAACACCCATGCACCACCCGGGTACATTAAAAAAATCATCATAGTCAGATTGGCCATCGGGCATACTGAGACAAATCCTGGTGGGAGGTCCTGTTGTATCAGTCTCTCTACCAGCCCTCTCTGCGTGCCTGTCATTAGAGCACTCATAAAAACGTGTGTGTGTGTCTGTCCATCCATTGCCGAAAAAAATAAACAATGGGAAATGCTGCATTTGTAAGTCAGGAAAACTTCTACCACCATGACATGAATGTAAAGACCATAAATAAACATATATCTACAAGTTCCTTTTCTCTCTCTCCTTTTCAGCCAAACAATCTTCCTTTCTGATGCTGATTGGGCAGCTGTTGAACGGGGGGCAATATTTGGCATGGCTGTGGGTGACAAGCACATGGAGAGGTGGACATATCTGAGCAGCACGAGTGCTGAAATTGCAAAGCCACACCTCACAGTGGGCTGAGGAGATGGTTGTTAGTGAGAGTGAGTGGTAGGGTCAACAGTTGCTGACAGCTCAGTGTGTGCACGGGAATCTGTACTGGCCTTTTAAAGTCGACCTACCAAACATGACACCATGGGGTTCTCACGGTGATAGATGCTCAGCACCCAGTTGGATATCATCTGCACTGACAGTTAGAATTCACACCTGCTTGTTTTTTCAGACCAGGATACATCATAAAAATAAGGCTGAGGATGTATCATTCTGCTGTGTGCAAATGAAAGAGTGTACAGTGAGAGAACCTGTTGAAAGACAAGCGCTTTGGGAGGAAGCTTTGTTTTATGCCTCGAAAGTTGGAAATATAGTATACACATACAACTTTGGCTTGTGACAAGTCCCCTGAGAAAAGACAACCAGGCCTAAAATGAATACTGACTATTTGTTTCTACTTGTCAAGGAGTTTCAAAATGATGCGGTTGGTTCCTATAACATAGGCCAGGCATTTGTTGAGAGTAGTAAAATATATCTATAAATCTGGTGTTCACTCAATCTTATTTGCTGTGTAATGATGGTTTTCTGCCTCCACTGCATATTGATACCACTTTTCAACACACAGTGGAATTTTTATTTTTAGACCCAAGAATGAAAATTGTAAACCCCTGTAACTTAACTTTGTGAACCTTTAATGTGGGGATTTGCGTGTAGGTTAAAGCCATTGTTTTGAAGGCATTTAACCAAGTCCTTATCATCCATTCATTTCAGGCCAATTTAATCATTTTCTTGTCCTCCACACGAGTGAACAATAAGAAGAAAAAAAACATTTCTGATTTTCTTGGCAAAGGCGATATTGTGAATGCCATGACAATCTTCATGCCAAAGAGTAAAATGCTTGAATGTGTGTGTGTGTGTGTGTGTGTGTGTGTGTGTGTGTGTGTGTGTGTGTGTGTGTGTGTGTGTGTGTGTGTGTGTGTGTGTGTGTGTTTGTGTGTTTGTGTGTGTGTGTTGGATGGTGGATGGTGCCGGTGGAGGGTGGGGTATGGGGTGGTGGTGGTGGTTCATGTTTGACTGCATCTGTGAGGATGCACCATTTACTGTGTCCACTGAAGCACAGACCCAAACATTTTCCAATTTTCTACCCGTGAAGATGCCAAACTAAATTAACAGCAGACACAAAACAATGAGACAGTGTTGTCATCCCTGGCAGTCAATGGAGCACCCACCGCTCTTGTGTTCTTCCTTGAGTCTTACCACTAATAGACATTATAAATCATCTGTTTATTTTGAAAATACAGCTTTTAAAGGATGTGTTATCAGCCAGGAAATGCAGTAGTATAACGTCTACTAAAGATATGTAGGAAAACAGAACTGGCTGATTGGAAAGAGTGAGATGTGTGAGGAAACAAAATGTGCAAGTATACTGAAAGAGGGAAAAGAATGATGAGACTTTAAATGTGAAGAGAGTAGTACAAAAATAATGCATGGGTAAAGGCACAGGATGAGAGGGACCATGAGAGTGGTAGAATAGGGAATGATGTTCATTGTAAGGCAGGAGAGGGCCCAGATTAGATCACAAACTCTTCTGCTTTAGCAAACGCTTTTGCTGAGCAATTTGCAAAAAGACCAGAGAAAGAAACCGAGAATAAGATGAGGGAGAGGGTTGTATAGGGGGATGGTGGAAACTAAAAATAATAAAGTTTAGTGCAGAAACCAAAAGGCAAAACGGGAGTTGAGAAAGCGGTTAGAGATGGTGTAACCCTGTTTTCTACAAATGACATTTATACACAGCTATTCTCTATGCGTTGATTGACATTCAGTTATTTCATTTATGTATTTCATTTTATTTATCAGCAAAAACTAAGAGTGAGAACATGATGGTGGATTATACAGCCTGTAAAGAATTCATATCCCTCCTTCACACAAGTAGTAAATAGATGATTAGATTTTTTAAAAATGTTTCAGTGCTTGTTTATATGATTTCCCATCTGCATACAACTTTTTCCTGCAGTGCTCAGAAATGTAACACACAGCATATTAGGCATAATTAATAATGCATTTAAAATTTAGGGTTATTACTTTTACGCATAAGGAGTTTGAATTGGTCAAATACGCCAATAAAGAAAATTAGACAGCATAGTGGAGACAATTCCTTATTTGCAACAAAATGTACCAAGTGTTTGCCCTCAAATTTCTGTCCACGAGCTGCAGGTATATGTGATTTGATGTCTGGAGGCTGATGGATCTCAGTGGTAAACAAGAATTTTTACAGATCTCAAATAAAGTTGTGTTAGACTGTGATCAGGTTCCTGTCAGTTGTGGAGATGGCTGGTAGAGAGACAAAACACAGAGCTCATTATTTTTAATTAGCCCCATCTTTTCGGTCTCATTACTGCTGGCTTTGCACAATTTCGTCACTGCTATTTCTGCCAGCACATACTGCTGTCCACTCAAGCTGTGAAACTTGTAAGACCTGGGAGTTTGTGAATGGGTACCACTCCTTGCTTTGGTTGGGCCCTGTGAGATTATTTCCAGTGAGCTGTCTTGTGTTGTGCAGTATACTGTATTTACAGGTTTAGTTTCGTTCAAAACCAGTGGTGGCTTTGGTCTTTTTCTGTGTTGAAAACTGTTGCTTGAGAAGTAGAAGAAGCCAGTCAGAGGCACAAATTGGATGTGTACAGAATTCACTTTAATACTTGTTGCAGATGGGAAAAAATGACACAGAATAGCTGCCAGTTGCTCAGAATTTAAAAGTGAATCCTAAAGCAGTTTTCTAAAAAGCCTAATATATAGCTTCTGCCTGTTGCTAGCAGCATATGTAACAGAGTATATAGCTCTAAGATTGGATGTTTCTTATCAAAATGCATTGGGAGAACATAATCAACTTTTCCTCTTATTTTTTTCATACCAAAATACTTGTATCTTTTCATTTTCTTTTTTTTTATTTTAAACAAAAACCTAGACATTTTCTAATTTGTCATTAATCTTTTGTTCCGATGATTCAAACGTGAGTTTTTCATTCATGTCCATCCAAGACTTGGTGGAACAAAAAAAAAAGTGGAACGTTGTTGACAGCAAAAGTTTCACTTCATCACAGGTAGACTTCATTCTGCCCTTTTGATGGGGTGGAAACACGTCCACAGATGAGTGCATTGTGTAGGTTATCGATGCTCCTTGCTTTGTAATGAAAGTGTATTATTAGCAGAGGCGATGAGACTAGGGAGCCAATAATGTAAGTGTTCAGAGACACAAGCAATTTTCATTTGCCTATGCAAATTTATAAATGTGGAGAAAATTCAAATACTCCTCAGAAGAAAATACATAGAAGCATTTCTGGAAATGTGGGGTAAAGTGTTTGAAGTGAGGGTTCACTGTGACTTTCCCTTTTCTGTCTCTGTATGCTGTAGGCTATTATCTGTCCAAAGAGACATCAGTCTGCTCGAAATGTGACATGAAATTACCCACAATCCCGTTCTGCCCTCCCATCAACTTGGCAGTTTCCCCCCCCCCCCCCAGTTTCCAGGATAATTTAGGTAGGGATTTCAAGGGAAATTGTGTGTATGCGTCTGCATCTTTGTGTGTGTGCGTGTGTGTGTGCGTGCATGTGTCTGTGAGTGTGAAAGAGAGAGAGCGAGAAAACTCGTATACTCAGGTTGAAAGATTGACATTGAATGGAATGGAACTTTCTTTCTTAAGATAAAGACAGATAGGTGAGGTCCAACAGCACAAACTTCTTCGTGTTACTGCTTGATTTGCAAATTCATTATAGACCAATCTTAGTCATAGTGTAAGTGTTTGACGGTTATGGTAAACGGTATGGTCTTCAACTGCCTCATTAACTACTAGATGAACTTCACCAACACTCTTCCCTTAATATGTCATCCGTCTTAACAGTATATGACAGCTTGTGGTATAATATTAGTCTGCTTTGCAAGACTAATTTGCCTATGAATATTGCCTCAAGGCTTTGCAGTCATATTCAGGCTCAGCAACCAGACACTAAAGCCTCTAAGGCTCTGCCAAAGACCCTTAGTAACATCTTTTGGGACTTGATGTTACCAATATATTCGTGAAGTAAGGTCTGAACACCTGGCTTAGTCCCCAGACTAAAGACAGGCCTCATCTACTTTCCATCTGTCTGGCTGTGGGGCCCAGATGTGCTGATGAGGAACAGTAATGACGGCAAGGTGGAGAGTCGAAATTCAGGACAAGAGTGAGCAAAATGCACTGAGTGGTGTAAAAGCTAAACCTCTCATAGCTACATTTATATTGCAGTGTGTATATATGTGTGTGTGTGTATATGTAATTTAAATACAACAAATGAACAAGCAAATCAGATTTAATTCACAATTGTTTGGGGGGCCACATGATGCATACTGTAGCTAAATAATTGTTTCATCCTGGTCTTAACTTATTCATGCTTAAACATTGGGGCATGTATTTCATGTTGAACACAGTTTCTTGTAAATATAAATTCTACCTTCACTTCACAGAGCTGATGTAGAGATGGGCAAACCAATCTGATAGCCCTGCATTCATTATCTGTTGTCATTTGTGATTTATGAGATTGGTGGTCCAGGGAACTGGCAGCCATATGTCTGCCCATCCCTACACACACAGGACCGGCCTATTAATGATGTTCGGATTCATCATCCAAAGACACAATAAACATACCAAATGAACTCTTAATGGTATTTACAGCACCAGAGCTTTCCCTTTCTTCAACTCCCAGCTCTGCTAAACATGCCTAAAAGAAAGACTTGATTAGGGAAAGAAAAAGCTCCATAGAGCAAATTTGGGCTCATGTAAAGTTTGTTGTTGGCAAACACATACAGAGAAATTACCCTATTCCAATTGTTCATCAGCCAGTGTGGTATAAGGTTGAAATAGAGAAAATCACATTAGGTCCAAAAATGTCCATTAGCTTGTGGGTAATCTAAATTTGCTTCCCAATGTGTTGAGTGAGTCATTATCTGGTTAGCGCCCTAATACCATGTAAATGATAAGATGAGCATCATCAGCTTTCTGCACAGCGAATACCCCAAATATGTGTAATACATTTGCATAAGATGTTACAAAGTAATGCCTCACTGTAAATGCTTATTTTGATGGTCTGGTCAGTTCAGAGACCTTTAATTAATTAGAGAGGACTAATTGAGCGGACTATTTTTTTTCAGCATCTTCTTTCATGTGAATACAGGCTGTATGAATATCCACAGTGGTGAAAAGAGGTCAGTGATTGTGTGTTGGACTCTGGTCCATCTGTGCTGGGTTGTTCACTGCTCTGTAGTAAATGTTATCTGTTCTGGCAGGGAGTCCACGTCAAATAGTCTAAGGGTGAGGAGGGTGACGAACCAGGTTATAGTCCCACTCTGTCCCCTGTCAGCATACTGCAGGTCACCATTCTGCCCCTAGTGGCCTGCTTGTTCACTGTAATCATGGACACCTCAAGCATACTGGTACTTCAGATGGGATCAGGGCAGTCATGTAGGATCTCCTTTCCTTAGTAAGCCCCCTCAAGGATTAATAATTGAAAAAGGACATTCTGGAACATGGTTTTGTTAGAGCTGTCATCTGGGAAATCTCTCTGTTTTAAAATATTGCAGATAAAATGTCACAAGAAGTGGGTGCAGAGATTAATCAAATCTCAGGATGTACTGTTATTTGGCACTGACCAAATTGTTGATACCACAACAAAATGAAGAGAAGATGTGAGTGAAGTAAACAAAGTTGAAAACAGTGACAGTGTCCTGTGCATGCATTGAGTTAAGCAAATGTAATCATTCTGATTTGGATTCTTACTTACAAAGCATACTATATATGAATGCAGCGGTGTTTCCATTATCAGGCAGAGGATGGTATTTGTGAACAAACATAAGTTAATGATCAAAAATTCAGAGTAAACCAGTATTACAGATCACATGGCAGCCTTTTCCCTGTAGAGTTATGCTAACATGATGGACATTTCTTTCATTGGATCATTTAGTGCTTGTTGATCTCATGATTACTATGTTAACTAAGCTGTCAGCCTTGGCATCTGGCATCACTGTTTCAGGCAGGGGGAAAGAAACTAGGGAGGCAGGACCACTTATCATGCATGGCCACACAATCTCTGTTCTCCTTCTCTTAAGGCTAGCCAGCTTAATTACGTGCTAAAAACATCTTCAAATGAGCTCCTTTCACAACGTAATGTATACCTGTCCAATCTTGTTTAGTTTGAGCAGGATGACAAATATGAATACAAACAGATCGTACAGACACACACAAGCAGCACACATACGTTTCACATGCAGAGATGAGAGATCTCATTTGTTTATGATACATTACCACTGTTGTTTACTGCAAAACCATATGATGGATTAGTGGATCAGGAGACAATTTACAAAAATGGACTGAAAGGAAAACGCATTAAACATGATTTGGAGTGCATAGACATCTGAATGATTGTTTTGTCAAATTGTCAAACGTGCCTATTCACCTTCATAATCGGAGAGAAGTGGTTTTGAATGTTCCCACCACCAAAGGTTTAATGATACTATTTTAGGCAATCTGAGGCTCAGATTTATTATGCTGTAAATTGGAGCGTGGCATGAAAAAAAATACCACATCTTTCCTCCTTGCACACAAAGACCTTGCATCATAAATCATTCAAGGGTCCAAATTTTGATTAATATTCTAATCAAAACCCTTTTAGCTTGATTAGAACACAAAAAACAATGCAGGTATGATAGTGGTTAAACAAATCAATTCCTATTAAATTTAAGGAACTATCGTATCACTTTAGTACATTGCAGTGTCCTTTAATACACTACTAAGGACCGTTTTGAAAACATTAATGCCTGCAAGATATTGGGCCAAATTCATACAAGACCACTGTTATGGTCCTTTAACAATTTCCCATTTGTCCTTGTAAACAGATAAACAAGGGCTGCTAAACCTTAGATTTGGTAGTTTCTTTATAGCTATAATAAATATAGATCAATAATCAATAAGATTATAATCACCTAGTAAGTGACTTTAGTTTCCAGCTATCAATCAGTGATAGTTCTTATTTAATCAAAAATAATTCATACGGCAGTTATTCGGACGTTTCCTTCATCCTCTGTGTGACTCCAGATCTTTGCCTTATTTCTTATGTGAGAAATGAGATGGAGAAGTAGAGTGAAATACAGAGTCCAGTCAGGAGTGTGTGCATAGACCAAGAGCAAAGCTCCAGGGAACAGATGGAGCTTATTGATTGGGATATATCTCTATTAGCCAAGTCCAAGGTCACTGAACCCAGCGTCTATCTTTGAAGTGTTGGAGTTTGTCCTGAGCATGATAAATGACATCCTATCCATATAAACCTGCAGAATTTGATACATCATAGTAACATTTCATGACAGTACACATAAAGACACCAGTCAGAGCTTGTGTCCAACACACAACCCTTACACTGCTTTGCTTTTTCCAGTGAAACACAATTACTCTTAGTCTTCACTATGCTTCAACAGCTATGTATCCCCCTCCCTTGTTCATATCAGAATCTGTCCTGCTGACATTGATCAATGGCAGTGCCAATGTGGAAGATGGAGGGAACAACAGAGGTATTGACAGCAAGAAATGGATTTTACAGGAAGCCAGTCAGTACAGTTGCACAGTGACTGGCTGTGGTGCGGACTTGTCAAAGCAAATGACTTACTTCACCCATTTTTCATTTTCTCTTACCCACCACTCTTCCTTTCTCTGTGATGAACAGTAATGTGCTTAAATTGAGTGCAGTGCTTGATTGTCGTAAATTGAGGCCATCATTACAACCACCAACAATCCATCTATAATGCATGGGGTTGTGTCTTTAAATTAAAAATCTCTTTGGAGTCTAGCAACAGTGAACAACAGTCTGGTGCCATTAATTTAAATAACTTCAGACATGCATGTAATGAGAGCATAAGCGATCTTTGTGTGACAAAGATTAGTCTTGTCAAAACCTACACACTTAAGCTCACAGCACACATTTATCAGCCAAAGCTTTTAAATGTAGATAAGCTACCTTCCAATCACTGAAACAGGAATTTCAAATCCAATCATTCAGTTCATGCATAGAAATCTACACCATTAAAAAAGCTAATTATCAAGAAACATTAGAAACAACAATAAAAACAAACATAAAAACAAAAAACAGCAGTTTTCTAATAATGTTGATGTTTACTTTGTAGCATTAAACTCAAACACTCATATGCTTATGCTTTCTGATGGAAAAAGTCCAAGTTAAGACATTTATAAATAGGTAATGTGTGACAAACAAAATGTCCTGTTTTTGCAGATTTTCTAAAGAGAGGTTTATGGTATAATGTATCTGTAAAAAAGAAATGCATAATGGAAAGGGCAGCAGAGCGCCCCAAACTCAAATCTCAGTAAGGTTCTTGATAAAAAAGGAAAGTGCACCCACAATAAAGGCAAAAGCCCACCAACTGATTAGGAAATTAATTGGATGCAATGTTTATGTGTTGCAGCAATAAACAATTCTCAGATTGTATTCACTCAGTCTGAGAAATGTCGAGTTTGCATATATCAGCCCAGTCATTGTTATGGTCCCTCAGAGACAAAGGCTGGATATTATTGAATATCAGTAGGTTACTGCCACTAGCTCCTAAGGGAATGGCTCAGGCTGCAAATAATGCATTAAAGTTCAATTGGCCAATAGACCAGCTTCACAGATGTCATCTGCTTGGACAATCCATCCAATTGGCTCTGGTGGATGTTATGATGGCTCTCTCTTCCTAACTCTATACCCACCTCATATATCAACATAAGTGAAACTACCCAGCTACTGTAACAACGCAATGCTTGCAAAGTTTATGAGGGAAAACTGCAAGATTTTTGATTAAGGTCTCTCATAAATTACAAACTACAACTCCCACCAGACTTTTTGAATGTTGCTATCACCACATCATGAAATCAGCTTGGACCACATTGATAAAAAATTAAGTTGCTTGACACTCCAATAAACCTCACTGTATCTTTTGTTTCATCAAAAATGGCTCTTTGATCAGAGCATTCTTCTGAACTGCTATAGTGGAGGTAAATGGGGAGAATGGTTAACATTTCCAACAGGTTTTGCATTTCGCCAAATGCTGACCATTCTCCAGACTTCACTTAGGTCTTAAATTAGTTAAGCAGTTAAAATATCCTGGAACATCAGTGCCATCTGAGTGTGTATTCTCTGCCATGAGTCTCACAATTTACAGACTGTAAACCAGCCTTACCCTACAGCATATTGATATGTTGCTATTTCTTGATAAAAAACACGTAGACAAGCTGTCTGCTATGCTGAGGACTGAGGTAAACCAGGACTGTTTATTTAATTTTGAGGTTTAATGCCAGTCTGACTCTTTGTTGCACAGTAGCCTGGCTGTTCACACCAGAAGTGCATTTCTCTGTACCAGTCAAGAAGCGATTCTGCTCCTCTGCTCTTTTTTTAATCACTGATCTGATCTGAGCTGAACTGAGCTGATCTTTATAATAACCTCATACATTTATAACATAGAGCTTTATCCATGTCCCTGGATAAGTGGGACTGTGCTTCTTCTGCAACAATGAAGTTAGGAGGACTGGACCATCGCCTTGTGTGGTGGGGTTTTTGTCCATTTTGTGCTTATCCGTCTCGCTCTCTGTTTAGATGTTCCGGGTCGTTGCAGTCCACTCTAACCCCTGTGTTTTTTAATGGGTTACAGATACTACTCTATTGTAAATAGAAACTTTTAATCTTGGTTAAAAACAGTTAATGAGCGTCGGCTATCAGTCAGGAAAAAAATTCAGAGTGAGTATCCCTACATATATCAGAGCCTGTACATAATTCATATCTATTAAGTCTAGTGTGGTTGTTTGTCTGGAGGAATACATGCATATTTTGGCATGACACAGACATTAGGAAATGCTATCCAGCTTCATGCAGTGACTCTACATCTTTCAATCTCAAATGTATTTATTATTCAGCAATGTTACACTGCAGCCTCCTAGATTTATGGACATTTTTATTGTAGTTCCAACTGTGCAACATTATTCATGCCTGTTTTCGAATTGCACTGAATGCCTCATAGTCAAATGTTCTTGAACTGCATTGATAAACCTGTCCTCCAACAAGATGGGCTGCTGGTGCAAGCTACTGAAACATACATGGTAGAATAAGTCTGTAAATCTGGAGCTATAGTCGGTACTCCACAGTCAATATCTGACAGGGTGACTGGAGCTCTGCCCGGGAGCAAAGTCAAGAGCAATGTCTTCATTGCTGGATTTTTCTTAGGCACATAGTGAGCCAAGACCATGCAAATGATATAGCTGGACTTGGAATCTATTAAGTAAATTGGCCGAGGGTGCCCAGACGGACGTGATGCATATAAATCATTTGTGGGTCTTTGTATGTGTGACTTGTGGGATTGTCCGTGCAGGTGAAAAAGCTTTACCTCTCTATGATGAATGAATGCCTAGTGCAGAGTGGTCAAGCTAATAGAACTGCATGGAAGATGAATAGTAAGTATTTCAAAGGGCAGAGTTCGTGCTCAAAGCATCATGCATCTCAGAAGACTAAAGGCTTGTTGGGCAATTCACTCTCCAAAGCTTAAATAGACTGGCTGTGTTTAGATAATTATTTCTAATACAGAAAGTAAACAAATAATTTCTTCTTGTGAGTAGTGTGCCTTACTGACTTTGAATAGTTCTGCTCATCCATCTCACAGATATGCAAAATAAAGCAGTAGGACGTTTAATGAGCCTTTGCAAAATGTGGACTGAATGTCTGCTGCTTTGATACCAAACTGTTGGATGAAATGATGCAGTGGCTGAGAATTATTTAGCCATAGAATATAAAATAATTATCTTGGAATGCAGGGTGATATACTCTACTGTACACACTTGACTTGTGTTGTATACTTTCACTTTGGGTGTCATGCATAGTGCATGTGTGTCTTTTTGCTCTCTTCAACAAATAAATCATGTAATACTCCATATATAAATGAATTTAAAGAGATTTTGATTCTAGCAAAGGTTTCAGCCACAAATACAGTTGTATGATGTGGAGAATGTAATATTGCTAAACATGTGAGTTGTGGAGCACCATCTGTTCAGGAGGTAATAGTTTCATTATGTGGGATCCATTTCACAAAAAATCTAAATAAGATGTTCTTGATCATCTTCAATTCAGGGGCAGCTTTACAATGTTGAGATATATTTGCGTAATTCATAGTTCATATGCAACTTTCACAACGACTTTTAAGACCCAGGACTCTGCTTTCTTTATTATATTTAATCAGTATGTGGTCATTCCTTTTGCTATCTGAGTGTTACTATTCCACTGTACGTGATTATGTGTCTGAACCAAACTGAATTTGATTGGCAGTAATGTATAGTAAAGCCAGGAGTCACATGGTGTAGGGTACAACTTGAATAGTTAGGGAAACCAACATACACGTAGTAATCCTACCTGCATGCATTTCACAGCTAATTTTTTGTAATAGTACAAGATTTGTTTAGAAATACATAATAACATTAAGCATTAAGGAGCCAATTTTTTCACGCTGTTGGAGTTTCATATTTTTAATGATGATATGTAGGACTGGGTGATAAAACAATGCATTTCGATCAACTTTTGTCTGCCCAATCACTCTATTAGGCTACAGCAATAGGCTTACATATCTGATTGTGCATGGCCATAAAAAGGGGAAACAGAACACATTGTTGGAACTGTAAAAGGAGATTCAGACATCCACACAAGATGAGGAAATTGCAGTGAATTGATCACTCAACGCTGGTGATTTGGAAATAGTTCGGACATGTAAAGCTGGATAAACAGCAAATGGATATCTGCTGCAAGATATGCAGGCAACTGGTGCTGATGAGACTAGAACCAACCTTTTCCATCATGTGAAACATTCATCCCCCATCCAGCAGAGTATGTGTAAAGCCCAAAGACTGCTAACATGCATAGTACATTTTAGTGAAGTGAGTCAATATTTATATCAGTTATGTGGAACATAAAAGTAAATACATCTCCCAGCATCAGTGCTAATATGTGTAGCATAACAATTTGATCTTTTGTGTGATGTTTTAGTAAAAGCATTGTTGCTGTTTCCTTGTTGAGGCCAAAATGTTACACCAATTTTTATGGCTGTGGCGAGTATCACGCTATTAATTCAAAAATAAATGATAGTTCAGAACCATAGTACATTTATTACAATCCTATACTCATTATACCCTTTGCACTTCAAATTAAAAGGTATCCTGTGGAGTTTTCTTTTAAACAAACAAAAGGTATATTTACATTCACTGTTACTCAACAAAATGTTACTTTTCTAACTTACTTATCTTTGAGCTCTAACAAATATGCTGAATGTTTCCTTCTGCATAAATGGTATGACATGTACAGTATATATTGGTAATTATTTATTTCAATCAATATGAAAAAATATATATATTACTATAATATTTTTGACGCCCAGCCCTAATGATTTGGACACACTTGTTTCCTTGTGATTTTCCAGCAGTGGCAAGACTCAGGTTAATGTGAAAATTAAGTGGATCTGCCTACAGTCTATAGTATCCTGCTGCTTGGGATGCCAGGGCTGTCTGGGGTACTTGCCATCTTTGATACACTAATGGGTATTATTTATACTGCTAACAGTGATGGGATACAATCTTTGCAGTTGGCGAGATTTGCCATTTCAGACATTCTGTTGATGTTGTTTGGCAGTAAATTCTGGGCTCAGCTCTGGTATTTTGTTTTCTTCTTGGATGTTGTCTCTACGCTGTGTCACTGTCACAAACATGTGCCGATTTTAATTCACCGGATGAAACAGACACTGATGTACAGCAGAAAAAATGTCATAGCATATGTGCCTGTTAAAATACATAATCATAATATTAGTTAATATTACGCCCAGCTGCCTGCCTTGCTCCGGCTGTAGGTGTATCCTTAACAGTGCAGGAAGGATGTAAGATTCCTTTTGATTAACATCCCTATCATGAATGGCTCAAATCGTTCAGTTATTATAGGGTTAGGTTTAGTCTATTTTGTGTATCCTGAATATTTGCAACTTGAAAAAGATTCCAATATAGTAAAATATATATATATATATATATATATATATATATATATATATATATATATATATATATATATATATATATATATATATATATATAGTAATCTAGTAGATTATATAGTTTAGTGACTCTCTGTATGCTGGTCATCCCACTATTTTATATACAGGCCATGAATAGTGAGGACTACACTAAAAATGTCTTAAAGTATAATCATCAACTTTGGATATGAATGACGGGACAATAGAGATATTCAGATACTGTCAGAATAATTCTTGATGTTAATCTGTTTTACAAATACATTATCATCACCAAGACCCCCTGATTTACACCTTAAAAGAATTTTATTTATGAAATGTTTGTTTTTTTCAAAACATTTTTTCACCTTGAAGCAGAGAATTTAAAAAATGGTCAGTCTCAGTTGATGGATCCATTAAGGGATAAATAGAAGTTGTACTTCAGAAGCAAATTTAAAGAATAGGTCTGTGATGCTTTAAATCAACAGAATGAATGTCTGTAAAGGGAGAAGCAGAGGGAATAAATACAGATTGATGGCTTGGAGGGACAATGCAAGCTAAAACAATAAGCACAACACATGTACATAGTGTATTCTCAATGCACATTCTGGTTGAAATAGAACTTTAGATGTTTGTGGAAAATCTTTTGCACCATATAAAACGGGTATCTGGTACAGAAGTGACTGTTGCAAATGCACTATAATACCTACTCTAATTTGAATGCAAGGATCTAGGGGAACTGGTGTAGGTGATTGACAGATCCTGGACTACAAATACTTGATAACATCAATCACTGATAACGACCCAGGGGAATAAATGCAACATGTTTACCAATTACATTTGCATTCATTAAGTGACAAATCCCAGCATGGCACATGGTAGGCAGGCACATTTTTTTCAGACCTGTAAACATTCTGCTTCTTAAAACAAGAAAAGTATTCCAATAATTTTATATTCAGTTTTTATTTTTAGCACGTTTAGAAATTCATGATAATTCACTTCCCCTAGCACATATGCATGGCTCAATCCACCAATCCATCCCCAAAGACACCGTCTTAAGGTGCTGTCTTCTGCAGAGACTTACTGAAAGGTAATGACAAGACTTGTGCTTCAGGAGAAGAATCTTCCCTCTTCGCTAATCCACTAACTGTCTCAAATAAGGGACAGGTAACAAAAACACTGTATCTTAAAAACGCAATATATTCTCAACAAGAGTCTAGGCAGAAGTTCAAAACTGACAACAAACAGTATTCCAATAATGTCTTATTATGTATGCATTAAAATGGTCTGGCAGGGATGTTGTTTTTGTTATGTAGGAGATTGGCTGGAATAACATTTGTCGGATAAATAAATAAAGATGAAATGCTATCAAGCTCTTTGAGAGAGATGGGGCGGAGCTGTATTCTTCGATGTCTGGGAGCAGAAAACCTGTCTGACAGAGATGGAGGGGCATTATCATTTTAGGAATTTGTTCCTTTCACAAGGTCTGCCATTTTCATGCAGCATTAAGACTTCTCTCCCAAAAAAAAGGACAATTTTTTACTCTGAAATAGAAAAGGGGATTCTCTTAAATGATATATAATCATGCAATAGCAACAGTGGAAAGAGAAAGAGTTTATATTCCTCCATCCTTAACCTGCTTCCCTTTCAATCCTCCTCTCAATCGTTGCTGTTCAACACATCAGCTGAAAGTTGCCTTCTCAAAATGTCAACTCAATTAATTAATGATTACAAAAAGGGCTAAAAGAAAATGTCTTCCCAAACACCCCTGCAGACATTTACTGAAAACTACTAATAGTGTCCTCGGTTGACTCCAAGTGCATAATTTGTGACTGTGTGTGCAAAATGGCAGAGAGTAATTCCTGAAGTTAAAAGCTAACACACAACAGCAGAATTAATTGCTTGCAACATCTATGCTGGCAGCCAGTAGAACTCTCTCCAGATACTTCAGGATGAACCAGGGGGGTCATTTACATACATGAGATTTAAGTAGAGGTTAATTTTCTTGCTACGGGTTATTTGACTTTGCTGCTTTCACGCTGACTAAATATATTTATGTAGGAATCATTTTAGCTTCCAAAAGTCCATTCCATTGGAGCTTTCCATAATTGTAAATTTCCTCTTGAAATTTGAAGACCACAGTAGAAAGACACTAAACTCTCATGTCTCTGGGTAAGAGATGGATGGTCGCAGTTGTCCAAACTTCTGGATGAAGTCAGCCTGAGCCTGGACTAAAGCCTCCTCATCTATATACACTACTGGCCTCCTGGCTGCAACAAAGTACTGCACCTTCCTCATGCTCCAGCCAAGGATGTACATTAGCAGGCCACACACAGCAGCCGTCGACCTGCCTACTCCAGCGTTACAGTGAACATAGACAGTGTGACCATTCTCCAAAAGACCATGAAGCAAGAATACAGCCTGAGGAAGCATCCTGATACGACCTGTATAAGGAGAGAGAAACACACAATACACTTAAAGGAGAGGGCTGGCGATATTCTATATTTTTTTATCTAAATGAATCTCATGAAAATACATCTCAATACTTTCTGGTTTGCCTAGTCTGTGGCACTCACACCCACTAATTCATACTGTATTTAAGCTTTCTACATTTTTTAAAGGGATAAATAATAAACCAAAACTGGGTATTGTAGTTTTTAAGAAACATTATTAAAACTGAAGTAAATGGTTTGTTTTTGGGGAACTATTTTCTACTGTGGATTAATAAAGGCTTGGTGCTCCAGTAAATATTTACAGAATCAGGAAGGTGTATGTGAGGTTGACTCAGAGTTAAGAAACATGTAACCTAACGCAATAATTTTGCTCATGCTCAATGCATTTTTTATCATTTATAGTCAACAATGGAGGCCTCTTGCACAGATGAATAATCAGACTTTTGATACATATATGATACTTGTTAGTAGGCTTTGTTGATGTTAAGAAAAATAGAATATCACAATACTTATCCTGTAACATACTCTGACCTGTTTGGATTAACTTGGGTATTTACCAGTTTGCATCACCCGTGGAGAAGAAACTTATAATATATAGTACCTTAAATGACTGTTGGCAGTTATTTGCCTAGAGGCATACCCATGCATACTTAAAAAGTACATTTATCACAGTTATTGTGCAGGTTGCTGGACAGAGCAAAATACAATACTGTCAGCAATGAACTGCAAGTATCAAGAGGTGCACATGTAGTAAGATCACTATATACAGTAAATGTTTCCAGGGACTTGCTCAGAAAGTGATCACACTCAAGACTATTTTGATTAATTCTGACTTTTTTTCTTTGCTTAAATTCAATGTAGAAGCAAAAATAACACTTATTTTTTGACTAACACAATGCATGAGATTCTATACTTTATAGATAATTCTTTACACTGGCAATGGTAAAGAATTATGACCCCATGACCTTCATGGTTGGCTATAATTTCATCAATTACAGATCCTTTTGAGGTGTGTTTCTTGCATTCATCTAGCTCTCTTTCTAAAGTGAAAAAACAGCACGGTGAAGCTTGGCATAATGAGTAAGTTTAGAGCTTAAAGCGTGTGCACTGCCAAAGTGTCTTTGAGGAAGACATTGCCTCCATAACAACTCAAAACTGTCGGCTCCATCACTCTGACTCAGTTCAATACTATTGTTATTACTGAATTAATTCCATAAAATTCTTCTTACCCTCCGTGCTCATGTCAGGTGTGGGTATCCACACATACACCAGGCCACAGTCTTTGTACAAATGCATCATGGTTTCTGGGGTCATGGTTTCCTCTGCGTTGCGTCTGCATCCATAGGAGTTGTTCACCACATCCCACTCTGTCTGGAAGTTCATCACTGCAGTAATGCCCAATTCATGTTTCATCTTGATTGTCACATGTTCGACCTGTCGAGGGCAGCTGCCCAGCCAAACACGTGATAGCACCCTGGGGGCATTAAATAGGAATGCATTAATAATTTATGATTAAGTCCTTATTGTATAGTATATTATGCATTTTGAAAATTTGTTGTGAGGTCTAGGCAATGACTGATTAGACACAAAGGAATTTGCAAGATAATGCCAAAGTGAATATTATCAGATTACACAGGATTGGAATGGCTATACCCTTCAAAAGCAAGGTTTAAAAACTTGAGATAATGTAGCACGTTTAAGATGTTTTTTGAAATCTGTATTACAGACAGATAAGAGGCAAGCTTAGTAGGTCACTAAGAAGCAAAAGGTTTCATCTCTCTCTGTTTTTTGCTACCTTCCTCCCTCTCTCCCTCATAGCAATGATGTTTTATCCCTCTAATTTTCCTCCTGAACACTATGGTCTGAGGCTGGCTCCATTTATTGCTCATTAGCATGCATAAAGTCAACAACCAGAGGAGGTGACACATGCAAGGAAGAAAGGACGCTGTTAATCTGTGATGTTCCAGAGTGGCAGTGCAGTGAAAGTCTCTGGTCTTGACTTGCTGTTACCAGATAACCTCTGTTTTTTTGGGGGGTTTCTTTTTACATAAAAATACCTGCAAAATGGCTTTGTTGTTGGTGAATTAACTGTTTTTCCACTGAAAAATTATACACTTATTTTTCTTAGGCTACAATTATACTCCCTTTTGGACATGTACACGAACAGCTGCAGACACTAGGGATGTGTAGTAATATGTTTTTTATTATACTACATTCTAGTCCGCTTAGAAGAGTGCATGCACAGTTGGTGCCCTTGTAGTTGTTGCCATACAGACTGTTGTGGTCCTTGCGGACACAACAAATTGGAGGGTACACCTGATAACAAAATTTACGTCACATGGACCCTAGGGGACCCTCGCAGACCCACGCATACTCGCGGATGTGGAAAATATAACACTAGCTTTACTTTCAATATCAGTCTCTGTCAAGATAAAAATTCGAATTATTTTGATGTCAAACAAAATGTTTTCTTATTATCTCTCTTTTAGTACAGTAAAATGGAAATATGAGAAATGTTGATGCTAGTTGATGGTTTTGTTGTTTTACATTGTCTTTTCATACACTGCATAATTAACTAAATAATGCAGGATTATATGTTAATTTTTGAAAAGGATATCTTTTTTGTCTTTAGTGTTTAGTTGTCCCAAGTTGATTTAAAAACTTTACTTATGACTGAAAAACAAACATCTCAACATGTTGAAATACCCCACTTGCTCAACGATAAGAAAAACTCATTACAAAAATGGCTGTATTACCCTTAGGCCTCTTTTACTCTGTATATGAGCACAAGAGACGAGGCAGCGGCTAAAAGTACGTTAAAGTCTCTTTTTCATGTAGTGATTTACTACAGAGGTGAGTGTGAATCATACTTGGGGCTACACGGACGCAAGGTCTGAGAGACTAATTTAAAAAGCTATTAATAGGCATGATACAAGGGCACAGTGCCTCCTACTGAACATAGGTCCTTGACATAAGCCTTGTAAGGTCTTTGGACACAAATTAAAACCTGATGGCACCAGCCAAGCCTCCTCATTCTTATGCAAGTTATATACTTACTGCTTTCGGGGTCTGTGGTAAATTATTGCCATTCCTGGTATACCATGGCACTGTGTATATGCCTTACAAAAGGAAGGCATGCATGGATAGGTTGGTGCATGATGGATGTTGTGTGTGGTTATTTGCTAACCTCTTTTTAGGCCCAATATATAGATTTCATTCAAACATGAACATGCATCCTCCAAACCATCACTTTTTTCTTGCATCTAACCCCAGAAATTTAGCAAATTACATTTACCCCTTTAAGCCTGTCTTTCACTATTGCTCATGCTTTAACATTGCTTGAACTTCAAAATCCTAAAAGTTATGTCAGAGATGTGTGATTATGGTCTGAGAGGCAGGTATTTCAGAGGGTAGTGCAATGGTCAGTAAAACCATAAAACACGGTGGTGGACTGTTTATTTAACCCATTGGATGACTGACCAAAGACAAACATTCATCCTCTGGGCACCATGGTTATCTGTACCAGATATCACAACAATCCACTCGATAGTTGTTGATGCATTTCACTAAAACCCACAAATGTCATTCTCATGGTGGCTCACTGGGAAAAGTCAGGGCATCACCAAAGTCAGTTGGAGTTGTCCTCTGGGCACCATGAATGTCTGTGCAAAATTTGATAATTATCCAAGTTACAGTTGAGATATTTCAGTCTGGACCAAAATGATGGACTGACTGAGGTGACTGCTCAACAGACATTGGGATTTCTAGAGCTATACTGCGAATGTGCTAAAGAGTGTAGCAAATGATTCAGAAATGGGCAAGGAGTGTTGGATTTCCTAAATGTACATTGCGGGGAACATTTATAATAATGAAACAACAGAGTATCTGTTAAGGATCCCACTGTAAATTATGCGATAAAAGTTTAGCTCTATTTTGACCGGAGTACAGAGTGAATGATTTAGGAAATGATTGATTTATGCAACGATTAGACCTTGAAGATGTAAATGACTGAATTTAGCCAAAGTCATTGCCAGTCTCACTTTCTAATATACTTATGAATAGGAAAGAAAATAAAAAAATAAATGTATATATATTAAGGAGTAGGTCTACCATAAGACTTTTTTCTTTGACACAGAGTAACTATCAATCACTTATGCAAAATGAGCCAGTTACTGTATGAGCTGCCTTGAAAATAAAAATGAACGACCTTTCCTTTCAACTGAGATCACTAACAAAGTTGAGTAGGTAATAATACAACTGCTAGTGGTCTACTTTTTTAAAGAACAATCATTGTCAAAGTGACAGACAGCGATTATAACTAAATGGTTGAGAACAAGGTTAAAAAACAAAGGAGTGATAAGGCATAACAGGGTGACTGAGGCTTTGTCTGTGCTGCAGTTTTCATAAAAAAAACCCGCCAGTACAACATGACTCCCCTGCCCTTTTTACAGGTCACTGAAGTACAGCAGGAGCATTTTTTCTGATGGAATTGAATATAAGGACAAAGTAGAATTTAAGCTTACACTGAGAACATACTGTAGATTAATGTACAAGCCTTATGAAAGAAGATCGGTTGTGTTTGAAAACTGAAAGAAAAATAAGAAAAGAGGAGCTGATTTGATCCTGGCCCCAGGGAACTTAATGATTTTGTTTTTTATTAATTTTTAGTATCATTAAATTTGGTACACATCAGATTTCATATCACAAAGGCAGAAAACTTCTAACAAAAATCGCATTTTATTGGATCTCTGTATTTACTACAGGCTACGAGATGGGTACTTTGTTTGTTTGCTAGTTTAGGGCTTTTTTTCAGTGTAAATTGCAGATGTAAGATAAAGAATATATAAATGTCCAAATAACTGAAAATCACAACAGAAAATTCAGTATTTTGGAATATCTATTAAATACTTGTTTTCCTACTTGATGAGTGTTAGTTGAGAAGATATATACCATACTTGTGTCTGTACAGTAAATATGAAACTTCCTTCAATAGCTAGTTAGCTTAGCTTAGCAGAAAGGCACAGGGGTATCCCAACTAGCCTGGCTCTGTCCAAGGGTAAACCTCACTAATCGACAAGTTCTATCTTGTCTGTTTACACAACACTAGGCCAAAGTGTAAAAATGACAAATTGGGGTTTTATGGGGTGTCATGTGCCAGACTATTTCTTGGCTTGGCACAGTCACCTAATGGCACTTCATTGATCATAAATGTTCAGGTAAAAGAATGGGATGAAGTACAGAGACTGCAAAGGATTGTAAGGGGTGTCATGTTTCAATGATCCAGGTGATGGGCTGTGAAAACAATAAAAATATATTATCAAAAATATCAGTATTCCTGTTTGTTTTCTCTGTCTTAATACTATGTTGACCTACCCAACAACAATGATGACGGTAGCAACAACATCAATAAAAAAACACCCAGAGGCTCTATGCTGGCATGCATCTTGCTTAAGTAAACCTCAGCAGTTTCATGTTGCAGGATTCCCGTATAATGCCAGCCATGCTGCCTACCTTTAACAGTAAGTTACAATAAGTCAGGCTGCCAAATTACTAACTATGAAAATCTTTTAGCTGGAACTGTGACATGTTTTACTCTTCATGAAATTTAGACACTCTTAGCATCCCCATCCAACATTATGCAAAGAATGCTTTTATTGTATTACCTGGAAAAATGTATGGCCTTCTGACCAGCCACACCAAAGTAAAAGTTGGTGGTATGTTTCATCTCATCTGTGTGTCCTGTTTCCTCTATCCAGTGACCAATCGGGTGACAGTACACTCCATCCACCATGTTCTTCTCATCGTATGTACACCACCTGTCATGGCTTGAACCGCTACCTGGAGAGAAAGAGGACAACCTTTTAGCAAGTTAGTGACCAATTACTCAATTATTTAGGACAGAGTAATCATAAAGATGTTTTTTAAAGATGTCTCTCCTAAACACAGTTAGAGGCTGCCTATATATTTTTTTGAGGGACAAAATAAAACAGGAAAACAACTGCTTAAGCATCAGATAGGAGAGTAGAGGCAAGGAGAGGAGGGTAGCAAAGTGCATTTACTTTTGAAGTATTTGTAATTTTCCTGATATTTTCCATTTTCTTCTACATAATGCTTTCAGAGGGAAATATTTTTATTCCACTACATTCATCTGGCAGGGACAGTAACTAGTTACTCAACTAGTTACTTTGCATATTTTAAATAAATAGCAAATACATAAAAAATGCTGCATATTTATAAACAACCCAGCTATATATAAAGTAGTAAAACTAACTCCACCTCAAAGTGCTGCTGAGATGTTAAAGAATCAATACGAATAATCCAGTAATCTTATTTAAATAATAATATAGCACTCTATTATGATAATAGAACAATCTAAAAATCCTTCTACTGATATTTATAACATACTTTTGTATAATTTTGAGCGCAGGACTTGTGTGTGTGTGTGTGTGTAATATAATATGCAATATTATCACATATTATATAATGTGTAATGTAGTATTTTTACACTATGGAATTGCAACTTTTACATCACTGATATAAGCAGACTGATGTAACTACAGGTGCAGAGGAATCAGCCAGTGATCATGTTGGTAAATGCTAAGTGTCACTTTACCGCCATCATGTGGCGGTAAGGATACATTACGCAATATGAACCAAACATGGCGGAGTTGTTTTCGTCTTTTGCCCCTTTACCTTCGTTGGGAATTACATTAAATCAGTTTGACATTTTTATAAGCAACGTCCTTGTGTACGCGGCAACATCTGCTGCACAATATATACCTTCCCAGATATAAGTGCCTGTGCCTCTGACTCTTTTGATGAACTTGAACCACAGTGTCTCTTTAAACGGCTCTGACAGCTTCACGTCGCCGATCCACAGACTCGGTTCATGTGGTGACAGAAGCTTGTGAGAGGCTGTCATCTGAACCGCTCCGCTCGGGTCCCAGTGGCCCATTTCCGTACGCGACCCCAAAACAAAGACCTCTACATCGTAAGACTCCGGAGTGAGAATGACACCGAATCTGAATAACATCGTTGCAGCCTTGACTAGATGTCCTCAGTCGTTCAGCATGGCAGGCTTGGGCTATTGTAGCTTATATTATAGCGCGTGGTACTGTGTGGCCGATGCACTGTGTAGTGTAGTCTAAAAATAATCGGGTCTTGTTTTGACCGGTGTAGTTTGCAGCAAAGACGGGGAGGAAAGAATGAGGTCCCACTCTGTCACAATTAAAGGTCCATATCCAAGAAAACTGCAACAAACGTCAGTACACCCTAACTTAACGACATTCCATTTTGAGTGTATTTATTACATAAAACATATATGTTTATTTATTTATTTTTTAATGTCTGCCTTTTTTATGATGGGTATGGATGATACCAGTCTTGCACAAATCTGTGGAGAGGTGTTCTCCCATTCTACAAAGATGATTCTTCTCAACTGCATTTTTCCGGAGGGGTTTTGTTGCTCTACCTAATCAAGAGGTGTTCTTCTGGTCCGCAGCAAAAATAATTTAGTGATGAATCAACTTCAGATCCAGTCTTCATCATAAAGAGCAGTAAGGCATTAGTTTACTTTGGTTGTCATCAGCATTATAGAATTGGCTGAGGCTAAATTAATGGTATAATAAAGGGACTGTGCACACAATTCACTAACACTGGGTTTAGTGTTTAGTAAAGTAAACAGAGGTTAAAGTCCTAAAATTTTGTTAATGTTGTAAGACTGAAGGGACGTTGCAGAACTGAACAACCAAAACCTTTACTGGATTTTAGGTAACAAATTCATGCATTTCCAATAAACAGATATATATACTCCTCAAGCTTGAACTTCACTTTTAGATATGAAAACTGTCTGTTGTGTGTGTGTGTGTGTGTGTGTGTGTGTGTGTGTGTGTGTGTGTGTGTGTGTGTGTGTGTGTGTGTGTGTGTGTGTTTGTTACAACTTTAGTTACAACTTTTCTGAGCCAGTGTAGAACTCACTGTAGCTCTACTTCCAGAATTACGAATATGTAAAAATTAATGTTATGCACTTAGAAGTCTGAAGCAACAAAATCAATGGCAGAAGAGCACACCAATGCAGAAAACCTTCAAATTAAAATTATTCACCAAATAGAAGCTGTTACTTCCTCTACTTGCTCGCTTCTCAACATACAGTAGGTCCATATACCATAGGCACACTCATCATGACTAAATTATTGTCTCCTTGTCCCAGCATGCAACACTTCACTGTCTCTAACACCTCACCTATTGTATATACAGTTAAGTTCAAATCATAACACACCTCCCAGCATGCAAGACAGGTGTTGAGAAATGTACGTATACAATCAGCTAATACAGTATGACTCCCTCAGACTTTCTTAAATAGTTATACTGTTCTCTATCTCAGTAGGGTTCAGATATGTGTAGGGCACTTTAAGCTCAGAGTTCCTTGATGTAATTTCTTCACTGAGGCAGGACAACTCTGCTTGAAAATCCTTGATCATCTGCTTAGGAGCAGGCTCATCGAATCGTTCTTCAGGGTATGCACCCAAGGGAACCTGCCAAAATGAAATATACAACAAGGGTCTCAGACATATAGATTGACATAGTGTTTTGTGGTAAAGGCCACAAGGATAGGCCATAATAATCTACTGTATTTTCTAAGTGTTCATAAAAAACAAACTTACAACATCAGTGTATTTTTCTGACAGCACCCAAGCCATTGCTGCAAAGCTGACAGTCTCTCCAACATTTGGAAGGGTCTCCAAAATTGTCTCCATGCTTGACTGCCCCTTAGTGGTCAGAGGATGTTTGTGCAGCAGGAGTGAGCCATTGGGCACCCAGTGGTAGTCAAACTAGATTATGAAAGAAGCCTTTTAATTTATATTTATATGCTATTTTTTTTCATATGTTGATGTTGTGGAAACTTTAATGGAAAACAGATTTAATCAATTGAATCTAATATTAAACAACACAGAAAAATAGATGTTATTAAAAGACTAATTGTATTGAATGAGAAACGTTCCATATATGGAAAATTTGATCAAACAGCACTACATATTCCATTTTCCTATTTACTCCTGCCTCACCTGTCCACTATTGACCGCAGCATGCTGAGCCATCACTGTGAAGATCACCACTGTGATGAATCTGATCACTTCCTTTACAGTATTGAAGCATGCTGGAAACCCTGTTGGCAGCACCATCATTTTCAGTTAATATTTGGCATTTGCTACCTGTGTGGAAAACTTCATTATGCTAGAGGCCAATTTATATTCAGGTTGTGTTAACAACAAATTGAGCAGGCTTGCCTGAGGCTTTGTTTCCTAAGAAGGCATGGATGAATATCTCACTGATCCATTCCTGCAGCTCAGTGTCTTTATGGACCGCTTTGTCTGAGGGATAATAGTACCCCACTGTTGCCTTCACAAACCTGGTAAACACAAACAATTTGATTTTTAATTGTATATATTTACATTTGCATAATATTTATTACCTAAATTAAAAATTACCTGTTGATGATGTTCCACAGCTTCAGTCCATCATCTCTGTAGTAGAAGTTGGGGATTGACATCAGTCCTCGTGCAGTGATGTTCTCTGGCAGACAGAGGGAGCTGTAGGTAGTTTCAGAGAGAGCCCTTCTCATGAGCTCTGTCAGCCCCTCAGATCCAAGTGAACTCTGATAATCAATTATATGGAAATATTTATTATCAGAAAAGTTTCTTTAAGTAGAAAAAAGTCTGCATTGTGAAAAAAAATCAAAGACTGAAACTTGATGAAAATTCTGCAGTGGTTCAGAATAATTGGAATTGTGGGAATATTCAAAAAGGGATGTTGTAGCCTTACCATTTTTAAAATCCCATCAGTTCCAAAAATAGATTCACGGCCAGCCATATTTATGTTGAAAGTGTACCGGAAATGTGGGATCAACAGCTGTACAGAAAGACGGAAGGATATTAAAAATCAGATACTTACACATCGCACATCCTGACTGTGATGATCATTTAAAGAAGCCAGTAACGTCAGTCTACATCAACAATGTCTGCATATTTGAAACATCCCACATGCCCTGTTTCCAAAAGGAAAACATGTATGAATATATACATATATATATGTGCATATACTGTACATATACTGTATATATGTAATATATATATAATATATATAAAAGTAATAACAATATCCATCACACATCAAGCAAAGGGGAATCAACAAGCTAGGCTTTGAGAGAAGGGCTAAAAATAATTCATTGAAAACGTATCCTCCCTAATGGCATGTATGAATTACAAGTGTGGGAATGAGATAAAAAAAAATACCATAGAGAATGCACTGAAGCTCAGAAAGCATAAAGTCATAAAGAGGTGGAGTCTGGTGCTGGGTTTCCACTCAGCATGTACACATACCTGTGTACATGTTCCAACAGGGAACAGCCAAATAATCTTGGCATCTGGTTTGTTCATAAATCCAACTTGAGCAGCGCTTCACAAAAGTTGTGCAGTCTTTTTTTTTTTTTCATTTTCTCATGCCTCAACTATTGGGGTAGAAAAGTGTTCTATAAAGATTTATTATTTTATTACAACACTTATAATTGGTTGTTCCTAATCTTTATTTACGTATTTACAAATTGTGTACAGTTCAATGTAATACATTTCTCTAAGATTGACATGTTAAAATGTAAAATTTTAAAATCAATTACCATGTATTATAAGTTAAGATCTAAGGTAATTGAGTGTCCTGGGGGTCTGGAGGTTTACGGTGCTCTCAATCGCACCATCAGTGGTATTGTATTTTGTGTCTCCTCTCTACTATCAACTCAAAAAACACAATTAGATCATCAGTTTAGAAAAAGAGGCGCCAGCTCTATGATAACTACACAGCAGAGTGTAGTTATACCTTGTAGAGGGGATGAATCACAGGGAAGCAGCGAAGAGTGGCCATATTATAGACCTCTGCCAGAAAATGAGTTTTCATGAGGTGATGGACAGCTTCATGATCCACGACATCTGCATTTTTGATGAACATCTTGGCTAGCAGCCAGTCTGTCTCTGAGTCACTGGGCAGAAAGATGGGATTATCCTCAGAGGGCTGTTGATGCAGCTGGAATGTGATATAAAACACATTTAATTGTTATACAGTATGTTAAAGTAGTGTGACAAGACCTCTGAAAACTTCTGATTCAGTGTATCAGTGAAATACCTGTATTGCAATTGGCATCAGTTTGTCTTCCGGGTTCAGATAGAACAGACAGAGACCAGCGCTCACATGCAGAGGTTCACCATTGTAGTCTCTAGAAGGTATTCCATCCATCTTCTTTTGGTCATAGAGGAATATCTTGCCGTCCTGTATGTGGAGGAAAGACAGAAGAAAGAAATGTTTAGGCATCAAGAGGTAGCACATGTGTTTGTAATAAATCAAGAGAATATGATTCAGGGATCCACTGTGATATAAGTACAGGCTTTAAATGTACAAATCTACTCCTGAAGTAAATATTATCAGCCATTTAACCTCCTAAGACCCGAACTCTTGCATGGCGTGCATTTTTAATTTCTCTTTGCTATTTAGGCTGATTGGGACCTGAGAAAAATTATGTCCACATATGAGGACATTAGTTTTGCATTTCTATTACTGAGTGGCAGTATAATATCCTCATATGTGGTCACCAGGCCCTTGTTGAGAAAAAGTTAGTATTGTGGTCTAGAGAACCCAAAATGTGAGGTCCACATATGTGGACGCCAGGTCCTAGGAGGTTAAAGCCACTCTCCTTTCATACCTCCATTACTTCCTGCAGAGAGCTATCCTCTTCCAGAAACAGCTTCACCATCTCGTCTGTGACTGGAAAGTTTGGGGGAAGCTCTGAGCATTTCTTGATCATATTGGGGTTGATTCCGTTCAGAAACTGGTATCCATAAAAGTCGTCTTCCATCCAGTGCTCTGTAACATACTCTGGAAGAAAAGCAATTGGCAACTATGATAAAATGTCTAAAATGTTTTTCATTGTTCAGGTTTGAAATATAACATGATGATCATGGTCATTTAACTACAAACAAGATTGTTGGTTCAACATTGTTATCTTATTTTAATAAATTACATTGTGCTATGTTGACATTTGAGATGGAATGCAGTCAAAACCTTCACAAATGATCTAGAAAAGGTGCTTGCAGGGCAGGGCTTTTGGATTTGCAATAGTTTTTTTTTAATCGTTAAATCTTTTTTTAACAAAACATTTGAAGTCTGTAAACATTTCCATGCACAATCATAATTCTAATAAATAAATTCAACAAATATTTATCAGATATTATTTATCAGGTTTAGATAATCAAACAATGGGAAATTCATTCAAGAGATGAAAAAGAAGTTGAAAATAATTCAAAACTCAAAACTATTTTCCCAGGACAGATTATGTGGTTTTCCCCTAATAAAAAATAATGATATATTCAGAAGAGATTACAGATGTCTTAGTGCAGAGAAAAAAATGTGACCTGTTACTATGACACTATGACAGTGACATTGCAGTGTTGTATTAAGCAGCAGAACTGGAAAACTGGAAATCAAATGTACCTGACATTGTTGTCTTCTTGTACCAAAAGATTTTTTTCATGTCTTCAATGCTTTCCCATTTTTCCACAGATCCGATCAGACCCTTAAGCTTGAGTTCAACACCACTGAAAAAGGGGAAAACAAAGAAAGAATATTATATGATTATATTGGAACCTGATTGTGTCAATCATAAATAATTATTTAGACTCACATTATCCTCTTTGTGTTAAGTGTTTCGCTCGATTTGGACTTAGAGAAACGGATTTCATCTGGGAGCTCAGACACATTATTGAAACTGTTGATGTGGGGTAGTCCTTCAGCCATGATCTTCCATCTGTAAAAACAAACAAACAAAGTTACAGAAAACACAGTGAAATATCTCCAGATGAGTCTCTGAGACCTTAAGTGCAGCTCTGGGTACATACTGTACTGCAGACTTACTGGTACAAGCTCTTTTTAAGTATCAGCTCTTTTTTCCGGTGGTCAGTCAACAGGGGATGGTCCTCCTCAAAGACCTTCATGGCTGAGAGGTGAAAAGAACATTACAGCTTTCAAATAAAATTGTGTTAAAAGAAATAATATCAAAAATATTAATTTGAATTATCTATCATAAATTATTTGGAGAATTTGAAGCAGACCTCTCCCTCCTCTCAGCTCCACCAGTTCTCCCCTGGAGATCCATCTGTAACAGGGGAAGAGAATGACATCTCCTTCTGGAGTCGTCACCACTATTTTGGAGCAGTACCACTCATCCTCTGAGAGAACCAAATAGGGATCTTTCTCCACCTTGACCAGCAGAAGTTTCCCCAGGGATGAACAGGTTTTTATGGTGTAGGTTCCTGTCTGGAAGTTAGGGTTAATACAAGTGGTAAAATTAAACAGCATACAAATTCAGAAATATAACATAGTACAGTTCAACATGTACTGTATATTACTTAGTAGTATATACTGTAGACATTTAACTCAAACTATATTAATGTAAATTTTTAATATAATAATAGAAAATGTAAATTCCTGTATGTGCATTCTAGTATACATAGTGATTGACAAACGTGACAGCTCAGTGAAGGGAGCAATGTTGAGGGAGATTACAGCAATTACCTGGATGAAAACAAGCAAAACAATGATTTAGAAGTTTCACACACTGATTTCAACCTGCCAACCAGCTGGCTAAGGCTCACGGTGAGACATGTTGGAGGAGGAGGGGTAAGAGGAGGGGGATCGGCAAACTTGTATCATTGTTATGTAGAGGTAAAGATTCACCTGATGCAATGCTGTCACTAAAACCTTTATTTCTCAGCCTCTGAAGGAGATAGAAATGTGAAATAAAAACCAGTTGAGATCTTAAACCTTAGGCCTTTGATCTTCATGATGAAAGAAATATCCATAAATGTTAGGAGTAAAGAGTTGAACTGAACTGAGGATGTTAACAAATGTGCTTGATTTTTCTAGCCATAGCCAGATTTATAATAGAAGTCAGATGTTTAAGCTCTCAAATGGATTTTATTTCATGTTTCTATCTAACATCAAGTTTATAAGAAAACCGTCAGGTTTTAGGAGATTGTTTTCAAACAATGCTGAGGTTTTAAAACGCTATTTGGAGGACACCTTAGGTCTTAATGGGTTAAGACAAGCTTCAACCAATCAAGAAGTCAGAACAGGATAGTAATGAATGGATGAATGACAGTTTCCAGATAAGCATGTTGAAGTGAAACCATGCGTGGTGCTTTGCAGGATGATTCTTCACGCCACTCTGACTCTGCAGGTCAGCTGACAGATTTTGAGTAGGATGTAATCATGCATATTGTACCCAGAGTACAGAAAAACTCAAACACAAACATGACTACATTAACTGCACTTCAAAGATTTCTATGAGCATTTTACGTGTATGTAGTGAACAGTACAATTTCCTTTATCATTAGGATTTTTCTGAAAGGCTTCAGAATGTGATACATAATAAACTGAATATTTAGCCTTTATATAAGTAGACCATCCTCATAACTGGGCAAAACAGAACAAGTTGAAAGATTTGTTTTTATTGGCAACATCCTTACCCAGCCTTAGGGAATCAATTGTACATTGAAATTTCTTATTTCTTGTAAATGAAGTACAAGTTCCTAATCTTATTCTGGTCTACAAGAATATCACAAAGTAAATATTATCCCAGAAATTCAGATTAAAATATTCTTTGATTGCAAGTGACTATGAACATATCAACATTGCAAATAAAAAGGTTCCAGCCAAACCAACAAAAACTTTGAAGAACTCTACCACTTCATGTTCATATAAATGCACAAAGAAAATAACCCCAGCTGAAAGCTTTGCACAGGCTTTGCACAGTTGGAACAAGACAGGACATATAACTACATAACTGTGACTACAAACTGTGGGACAAAAGAAAGACAAACCTGTGATTAACCACGAAGAAAGCATACCTACTCATTTAAGTTCTATCTCAACATAGAGGCTAAAAAAGTGAGGGAGTACATGAAGAAAAATTAGATGACATGCATGTCAAAACCAGATGCAAGGAATTCTATTCCTGTCGTTAAGTCAAATTACTGTTGTGCTAGAACATAAAGTACCTTGAGTCAACACTCATTTTTTAAGGATGTATGATCTCTACAGACTCAAATGCAGTGATGCAGTGCAATTACACCTGTGAAAGGATCTTATTATCAATTCATATTTAGCACAGAGGTCAACCGAAGCTTTCGTGCCCATAAAAAGATCGGTGTGACCAGTGTGAAGCATATGCTTTAAACCAAACTTGGTGAGCCAAAGTAATGAAAACAACCAAACAAAGAATATGGCTGACAACTATGTGTCAAGAGCACCAAAAAGACAGCGTGGATAAAGATACTCTAACAGTGTGTTTTGACCAGAGGATGTTATCTCATGTCCACGAGCTGAAATTAGATAATTTTTCTACAAGCGTAAACTTAACTGCCCACAGGGCAGAAACTAAGAAGAGCTATTGTGCTTTGTGGACAGAGGCGATGTCAAGGAGGGGAGCAGTGCAGCAATGAAAATAACAGGTTGTGCTTGATCATCCAGATGCCACTGAGATAGTAACATGGAGTGACAGCTGTGTGCCTCAGAACAGAAACTCCATTATAGCTTTTTCTATGGCAGACTTCTTGACAAGGCATCCTAAAATTAAAAAGATTACAATGAAGTGCTCCAGGCCACTGTGCAGTACAAGAGGTAGATAACATACACAGCCATATGAAAAAGCAACAACAGTATCTGAATTCTATTCACCATTGTCTGTCTTGTGTGTTTTACACAACAGAACATGAACAACCCATATAAAGTCATACAGATGAAGGATACTGATTTCTATGACTTTCCGGCATTTTCCAAGCTGTTTCAGTACAAACAGATACCATTTTCTAAAGTGTCTTGTTCTTCGGCCATTGTCCATATACTCTTGATTACACAAAATCACATGCACAGCCTCTAGTTAATGTAGACCTAAGAGGACCAGGAAACACACAAGAACCCTGGCACCCACATCCATCTCACTCAAACCAAGGGCACTCCCCAAACAGAGCGTCATCATATAAAGTCCATGTATGTCTTCACTTATTGTTTGGAGGTTCATGATACTACAGAATTGTTCAAATTTAGCAAAATATATGCCACTGAAGAAAACTTATGCTGCCAAAACCAGGTTCCCTGCCCCTATGGTCCCACTCAGAGTAGGCTTAGACTGCCATCTTTAACTACAGCCGTTAGCACATATAAGCTCTAGTGTCAACTAAGATCCTTCATTTTGCAGCTCCTTCACATCTTCCTTCACAATCAAGGAGCCACACTTTAAGCAATACTGAAGGATCTGTTTTAACTGTTCCTTGAAAACTAGAAAAGCCTTATATTCTTTATGGGTGTCAGTTAAAGCTTGTGATTCCTGGGTACTTTGAGAAGACTCAGATGAACTTAAGAAACAGATTGTCGATAATGTGGCTGACTCTCCTCACTAAGCTCTTCTGAGAGGAACAGGTCCTGTGACTGACTGTCCTCCTACTTGTTTATCCAACTCAGTTGCATGTTTACCTGCATAAACATAGTCTGTAGTTACAAGATAGAGCACATCCACCATACTGCTACATCCAATATGTCTATATGTGTCTGCATCTCTCCTACTTAGAGAACACTGTTCACTTACAGATTGCTGAACTGACTGAACTGGTCGATTGTCAGGTTCCTCCATGATTTGAGGATTTTTAAAATATTGAAAATATGTGTTTCTAATATATTTTAGTGGGTGAGGGCAATTACAGTTGGGGTTTTGACAATGGATGACTAAAGAAAAATATCTGCAAATTGCAGGACTCAGGACTGTAGGGTGCTAACAGCTCAGTAATATAACATTAATATAACATTACAGTATTAATGTAACATTATATATATATATATATATATATAACATTAGTAATACATCATATGATATTAGAGTTATCAATAAATGCTTAAAGGCAATTGATTGGGGAAGGCTGAGGTCATCCTCCAGTCTGTTAGACTGACCTGAAATCTGCCCAGAAGTATTCATCATAAAGAGCATGTCTTCTGTTGTAACCAACATCATAAAATTGGCCCAGGATCAACTAGTATAATAAAAGGGACTATGCACATAATTTACCAACACAAGATTTAGTGTACTCTTTAAAAAGAGATTAAATTAGAGTGGGACACAGGTGACGTGGAGGTAATTACACACATTAGACCACCATTATTTTTGATATTTTATTTTCTCATGCATTTCCAATAAACACAATAATATATTAAGCTTGAACTTAACTTTTAGACATGAAAAAAAGCATTTCATACAGAATAACTATCTGTGTGTGTGTGTGTGTGTGTGTGTGTGTGTGTGTGTTGTGTGTGTGTGTGTGTGTGTGTGTGTGTGTGTGTGTGTGTGTGTGATTTCTCACAGCTTTATCTAATTCACCATCTAATTCCAATGAGAAATAAGTAAATAAAACCTAAAGTAAAATTTCTGATGAACAACATAAAGAAGAACTGGCTCTGAGACAGAACTCTGATCCATATCATCTTGACTAGCCCTAAACACACAGTAGCTCTGCTTTCAGAATTATTAATATGTTAAAGTTAATGTTATGCACCTATGGAAGTCTAAAGCAACAAAACCAATGGCAGTAAAGTACACTAATGCAGAAAACCTAATTAAATCATTATTAAGATTATTATTGAGTAAGCTATTACTTGCTGGGTTAATCAGTTAAGTTGCTTCTCAACACACAGTCTACATGTTACCATACCATAGGCCCACTTATCATGATACAACTAAAATATAGTCTTGTCCCAGAATGCTACAAACTGTCTCTAACACCACCTAGTGTACATACAGTTAAATTCAAATCATAACACACCTCCCAGCATGCAAGACAGGTGTTGAGAAATGTACGTATACAATCAGCTAATACAGTATGACTCCCTCAGACTTTCTTAAATAGTTATACTGTTCTCTATCTCAGTAGGGTTCAGATATGTGTAGGGCACTTTAAGCTCAGAGTTCCTTGATGTAATTTCTTCACTGAGGCAGGACAACTCTTCTTGAAAATCCTTGATCATCTGCTTAGGAGCAGGCTCATCGAATCGTTCTTCGGGGTATGCACCCAAGGGAACCTGCCAAAATGAAATATACAAGACAGAAATGTAGATTGTCACAGTGTTTGGTAGTACAAAAGGGTCATGGTTAAGCTGTAAGGATTGTACTGTATTTTATAGGTATGACAAACTTACAACATCAGTGTATTTTTCTGACAGCATCTGTGTCATTGCTGCAAAGTTGACACTTTCTCCAACATTTGGGAGGGTCTCCAAAATTGTCTCCATGCTTGACTCCCCCTTAGTGGTCGGAGGAGGTTGGTGCAGCAGGAGTGAGCCATTGGGCACCCAGGAGTTGTAGTCAAACTAGATTATAAAAGAAGCTTCAATATGTATCACTTAAGTTTGTTCATTTGTATTTGTATTTTATTTAGTTTCACATGGTGGTGTTGTGACAACTTTGATAGAAAACTAATTAAATCAAATGAGCCTAATAAGAAAAATAGATGTAAACATGGATCAGAACAGAAAAATATGCACCACTGTAATGTATCCTGCTAAGGGGAGTTATTAAAAGAAAGATTGTTATGGATGAAGCAGTTAGCAGATCTGCCAAATGATTCCATATGTTTGAATCATTAACCAAAATTTGATCAAACAGCACTACATATTCCATTTTCCTATTTACTCTTGCCTCACCTGTCCATTATTGACGGCAGCATGCTGAGCTGTCACTGTGAAGATCACCATGGTGATGAATTTGATCACTTCCTCCACAGTATGAAAGCATCCTGGAAACCCTGTTGGCAGCAGTTAGTCTTTGGCATTCACTACCTCCATGGAAAATTTCATCATACTGCAGCCCACTGTATATTCATGTTGTGTTTACAAATTGTGTGAGAATGTTAGTTAAATACCAGAGGCTGTGTTTCTCAAGAAGGCATGGGTGAATATCTCATTGATCCATTCTTGCAGCTCAGTGTCCTTTTGGACATCACTGTCTGAGGGATAATAGTACTCCACTATTGCCGTCACAAAGCTGGAAAACACAAAACACAAAGAACAATGTGATTTGGATTTTTTTATTT
Organism: Seriola aureovittata; assembly: GCF_021018895.1. NCBI lineage: Eukaryota > Metazoa > Chordata > Actinopteri > Carangiformes > Carangidae > Seriola > Seriola aureovittata. The sequence continues at coordinate 13,409,291 of NC_079382.1, read as the reverse complement.
CCAGTTGCATAATAAATATCTATTTAATCTGAATTGTTACCTGTTGATGATGTTCCACAACTTCAGTCCGTCATCTCTGTAGTAGAAGTTGGGGATTGACTCCAGTCCTCGTGCAGTGATGTTCTCTGGCAGACAGAGGGAGCTGTAGGTCATTTCAGAGAGAGCCCTTCTCATGAGCTCAATCATCCCATCATATCCAAGTGAACTCTGATAATCAAGTATACAGAAATATTTTAAGTAAAAAGAAATCATTCAAAAGAAAAATGAAACAAAGGCTTAAACTCAGCCTGCAATGGTTTAATATAAATGGTCCAAATATTACAAAAAGATGTATGTGCCTTACTATTCTTAGAACCCCATTCTTTCCAAAAAGAGATTCACGGCCTCCAGTGTTTATGTAGATAGTGTACCGGAAGTGTGGGATCAACAGCTGCACAGAAAGAGGGAAGGATGTTAAAAGTCAAAGTAAGATCCTTATTTCAATAAACAAAGAGCAGAGATCACATCCTGACTGTGTTGATCACCAAAACAAGTCATAATTATAACAGGTTTTTCATGAAGTGCATTTTTTCCTTTAAAAGAGTAAACCCTGATGGATACAGCCTGTGTATATTCTCATTTGTCCAGGTCATAGTATCCTAAAGGAGTTTTTTAAATCGAAAACAACTGGACTAGGTTATTTGTCTGTGAAGACGTTTCACCTCTCATCCAAGAGGCTTCATCAGTTCGTGTACACATCTGACCAGGCTAGGACTGGTGACCAGTCCTAGCCGATTTAAAAAACTCCTTTAGGATACCTGATGGATACAAAGTTCCTGATCTCAAACACATTTGTCACTTTAAAAGCTATTGTATATTTGATAGTGCAATGTTTTTTTGCTTTCAAGGACAAACTTTTTTAGATACATGTAACTGCATGAAAACACTTTCTTTTGATGTAGCATTAATAGCAGGCAACAAAGGTCCTTGGCTGTAACGGAAAAACAGACTTTGCAGTTATATGGAATGTGTTAACCATTAGGCCACTGGACGTCCCATAATTGTTTTTTAAAAGGTTAGAAAATTTATATCTAATATATGTCTTATAATATATGGTTTTGTTTATGAATCTGAATAATTCCTTACAAATTAGATAGAAAAAGAAGCTGAAATAAAAACTTTTATGACAACATACTTGGATAGACATGTACTGAAGCACATTCGTTGATGTTTGAGTACTTGAAGGGAGTTCAAATGGAAAGTAATAACAATATACATCAAACAAATGGCAAAGGGGAACCAACAAATTCCAACAAATGCTGGAAATATGGAGCTCAAATAGTCACTTTTATTCACATAGTCTGGTCATGTTTAAAGCTGAGTAACTTTTAGAAGGATGTGTTTGATGCTCTTAAAAAGGTGTTTTAGGTGTAACTCTACAAGGCTTTGTGATAAGGGCTGAAAATAAGTCACTGGAAACTGATCCTGCCTAATAGCATGAATTATAAGTGTGAGAATGAGATGGAACAAATTATATACAGTATGCACTAAGTCTCAGGAAATCCAAAGTCATAAAGAGGTGGAGTGTTGTGTGGGTCTCCACACACATACCTGTGTACATGTTCCAACAGGGAGCTATTGCTAGCACCTGTTTCACACCTGTTGCCAAAGATTTTTGGGATCTGGTTTGATTTTGATTAAGCATTAGCACATCACCTTATTATCTGTGCATAATTAGGTGTAATGTCTCTGACATTGACACGTTAAAATGTAAAATAGTTTTGTACTGTATGATATGCTTGGATCAACATAACATATATGTTAAGTTATAAAGTTATGGGGTGTCCTGGGGGTCTTGAGGTTTAAGATACTCAATCGAACCATCAGTAGTTCAAATTCAACCAGTACCCTGTATTGTATTTCCTGTCTCCTCTCTATTATTAACTCTCCAATAAATATATAAGATGTCCTGAAAATACCAAAATAATCAGTAAAAAGTCAGCTCATCAGTTCAGATCCAGGGAACATTAAAAGGTGCGCCAGCTCTATGATCTCTGCTGTGAAGTTATACCTTGTAGAGGGGATGAATCACAGGGAAGCAGCGAAGAGTGGCCATAGTATAGACCTCTGCCAGAAAGTGAGTGCTCATGAGGTGATGGACCGCTTCATGATCTATGAAATCTGCATTTTTGATAAACATCTTGGCTAGCAGCCAGTCCGTCTCTGGGTCACTGGGCAGAAAGATGGGATTATCCTCAGAGGGCTGTTGATGCAGCTGGAATGTGATATAAAAACACATTTAATTGTTATATGTTAAAGTAGTGTGACAGGACTTCTGAAAACTTCTGATTCAATGTATCAGTGAAATACCTGTATTGCAATTGGCATCAGTTTGTCTTCTGGGTTCAAGTAGAACAGACAGAGACCAGCGGTCACATCCAGAGGTTCACCATTGTAGTCTCTAGCAGGTATTCCATCCATCTTCTTTTGGTCATAGAGGAATATCTTGCCGTCCTGCATGTGGAGGAAAGACAGTACAGACATTACTACAAATACAAATTGTCTCCCAAAGAAAATATTAACAGCCATTTAAAGCCACTCTCCTTTCATACCTCCATTTCTTCCTCCAGAGAGCTATCCTCTTCCAGAAACGGCCTCACCATCTCCTCTGTGACTAGAAAGTTTGGGGGAAGCTCTGAGCATTTCTTGATCACATTGGGGTTGATTCCGTTCAGAAACTGGTATCCATAAAAGTCGTCTTCCATCCAGTGCTCTGTAACATACTCTGGAAGAAAAGCAATTGGCAACTATGATAAAATGTCTAAATGTTTTTCTTGGGTCAGGTTTTAAGTACAACATGATGATCATGGTCATTTAATGAAAAACAAGATTGTGTGTTTGTTCTTCAAAGGTTTTTACTTTGCATAAGCATTGTAGCCACCAGGGCAGCATCTTTTATGTGACAAGAAGAAGAAAAGTCTAAAAAATGTAATATAATTCGACATGGAAATGGTGCTCTCACACAGGGCTTGTGGCTTTGCAATTATTATTTTGTAGTAAGGTGTTAAACATGCAAAATGTTTGTCTCCCATGGCAGTGAGAGTAACTATTGTGTTTTAAGACAATAATCCATTATTTAGGAATTTATTTAGTAAATAGCTACATTGCCTCCTCCAAATATTTTTTATCCGCAGTCAGTCCCCCCTCTCCAACGAAAAAAGCTACATGAGTAGTCTGTGTATGTCTTCGCCATCAATCGCTTTCTTTTGTGGACTTTAATCATTCCAGTTTATTTTTTATGCCTCTATGCAATATATCCGAAATGCTTTGAAGGAACTTCTTTAAATTTGGTACAGTCGTTCACTTGGACTTAAAAATGAACTGATTAGATTTTGGGGGTCAAAGGTCAAATGCGTGGTGACATCACAAAACATGGTTTTGGTTTTGTGAATGCAATATCTCTGTAACACCTTGAGGTAACTTCTTCAAATTTGGTACAAATGTTCACTTGGATTCAAGGACAAACTGATTAGACTTTGGTGGCCAAAGGTCAAAGGTCAAGGTCACGATGACCTCTGAAAATACACAAATGGTTAATGTTTTGTATGACTCTGGATAAACAGGGATGGAACCTGAAACTAGTCTGAGTGGTGGAGGCATACAACCCCAAAGCAGTAATTCTAGTTTATCTGGAGCAATAGAAACTTTCTGTTTTTTCCTGCCATACTCTTAGTTGCTGTTGCCCACTTTCTCTCCATCGCTATGGTTTCTCCAATCTTCAGCAAAGCTATCATTGCTGGTTGACATAAAATAATTTGCTACCAGTGTAGCAGCACAGTAATGTTACCACAGACATCAGATTTAAAACTTATTCTACGAAATATAGAGAGATTTACTTGCTGCTGATAGGCTTAATCAGCATTGTGCAAACTCATTTGGCAAGGGCTTGAATGTAGATTTAAGACGGCAACGTTATCCAGAGAGCTCAGTAACATGGTTTGAAAGATACCACCAAAATGTATGTCACACCATGGATGCATTGGTTTTGATGATGTGCTGATAACTAATCAGTTTGAATGTCACCTGCAATGATGTTTTTCCAGTTCCCCAAAGTGCTAAACCTTATAATATTATTCACTAAGAACAGTCCTAATAATCTGCCAATGTCTGATTGGGCTGTTAGATCACTTATCAGTGAACTACTAAAGAACTGTTGTTGCAGAGAACTGATGATGGTGTGTCTGTGTCTGCCAAATGCAGTCACCTGTTACTATGGCACCAGACAGTGACATTGCAGTGGTGAAGCAGCAGAACTGGAAAACTGGAAATGAAATGTACCTGAAATTGTTGTCTTTTTGTACCAGAAGATTTGTTTCATGTCTTCAATGCTTTTCCATTTTTCCACTGAGCCGTACAGACCCTTAAGCTTGAGTTCAACACCACTGAACAGGATAAAAAAACAAAAAACAAGAAAAGGTTAAAAAAAAAGGAGGAAAAGGGGAACGTGACTATATTGGAACCTGATTATGTCAATAATAAATATTTATATAGACCCACATTATCATTTCCGTATTAAGTGTTTCGTTTGATTTGGAGTCAGAGTAGCGGATTTCATCTGGGAGCTCAGACTCATTATTGAAACTGTTGATGTGGGGTAGTCCTTCAGCCATGATCTTCCATCTGTAAAAACAAACAAACAAAGTTACAGAAAAACACTGAAATTGTCTGAGAGCATAAGTGCATATTGTACTGCAGACTTACTGGTACAAGTTCTTTTTAAGTGTTAACTCTCTTTTCCGGTGGTCAGTCAACAGGGGATGGTCCTCCTCAAAAACCTTCATGGCTGAGAGGTGAAAAGGACAAAATCAGAATCAGAACTGTCAAAAACTTCTGTTAAAAGAAAGGATATGAAAAAAAATATAGATAAAAAATATAGATTTGAATTATTTATAATATATTATTTGGGGAATTTGAAGCAGACCTCTCCCTCCTCTCAGCTCCACCAGTTCTCCCCTGGAGATCCATCTGTAACAGGGGAAGAGAATGACATCTTCCTCTGGAGTCGTCATCACTATTTTGGAGCAGTACCATGCATCCTCTGAGAGAACCAAATAGGGATCTTTCTCCACCTTGACCAGCAGAAGTTTCCCCAGGGATGAACAGGTTTTTATGATGTAGGTTCCTATCTGGGAATTAAAGTTGACATGTCATGTCAACATGTTTTGAAAGGGGCATTTCTTTTATATGCTTCAGTCACACACTGTCATTTGTACATGTTGGAGCCGAGCTAGTCATGTAAAGGCTTCTATGTGGGAAAATCAATCAGCATGTCAGAAAAACAGAAAATAGATTTAAAAACACAATATAGTACAGTTCAACGTGTACTGTATGTTACTGTCTAGCATTTAACCCAAAACATTTAATGGAAAATTGTTATTATAATAATAAATGTAAAAACCTGGATGTGCACTAAAGTACATTTAGTGATAGATAATCATAACAGCTGGCTGGTGAAAAAAAAGTCACACCTTGAACAAGACTTTGGCAACTCATTAGAAAGTAGTGTGGCCTGTAAAAAGTATTTTATAAACTAAATTTACAAAAGTGTGGAAATTTGTTGAAAGACTGTCCAAAATACTTTTTGCAAAAAAGACAAAGAAAGCAAAACACTCTGGAAATGTGCTTCTGTACCTCATGGTCCTTTATTTTTTATTCTTTAATTATTAAAGGTGCTATTTGTAACGTTTATATCGCTATATAGCCAACATTAGCATCAACAGCTGTTTACTTACCAAGAGCTAAAGCCATAATTGTGTTTACAAAACAAGAGATTAGAATACGCCCTCTGGGCAGCACTACCTCTTCATCCTCTCATGATGAACTGACGGCTGACTGAACGCCATTGTGACTCACTATCACAAAGTAGTATTATGAGATGGTATGGGCAGGGGCTAGTTGGTTAGCAAACTAATTTCAGTAGAAGAAAAAAATGAACACAAACAAAGGAAGAGTTAACACTAGCATCACTCTCCAGTGCTGGAGACATCTCTTGGCAAGAAAAGGAAAGAAGTTTGAAGTTGAACGCATAACCTTTTTTTTAGTCTGATAAGGACACAGCTGTTAATGCTAATGTTGTCTAATAAAGGTGAATGTAATATATTCCAATAAGTCCTTAGATAGAGGCAAAGACTACCCAAACATACATTTATGCACAAACAATTATATGAGCTATGTACAACTGGATTCAACTTACTGCTGCTTTTGTGAAGTCAGGGCCATAGTTGTCCAACTCAATTCGCTCACTCTGTCCTTCATTTCCAAATAAGGTGATAAATACATGATCCCATGTTCCTGCATATGGCATTTCGCCTGTTGTCACCTCTAGCTTGTACTCAGCCATGGTTACTCAGTGTATACTGTCTAGAAAAAGAAAAAAAATTAAGTCAGTTGTGGGGTGAATGCTCACGTACCCTATAAAAGAAAATTAGAATGACACGGTGTTCATCATTTACTTCTCACAAAACTCGATTCTTTTAATTGGCAAATATTTCATTTAACAAAACATTTTCTTCTAAGCAAAAATATTAATTCACAGGCATGCAAAAAACTTGTTCATGCTTAACTTTGTCATGTATTATCCTGCATTCATTATTACATGTACAAAGTGTTTGATCATCAGCATGACAACCTGTGACCACACCCATGAGGTGGGGCGTGTGTGGAGCCAAGACATCGGTGCATGACAGTTTGCGGCAAGCATACACTCACCCACCCATCACTCAAAGCGGCACACCCTCAATTGTGCATAACTTAATAAATCTTAATAAAATTTAGATAGGTGAGTTGTATAAAATTTCAACCCCATATAGTTGCCATGGAGGCCGAAATTAGCTATAGAGACCAAAACCGTTTTTTTTTTTTACTAGGCTATAAAGATGTTTTCATGTTTTCATATGTAAAGTTTGGCATTTTAACATGAGAGTCTATGGGGATTGACTCGCTTTAGAAGCCAGCTTCAGGTAGCCATTCAAGGAACTGCAATTTTTTCTATTTTTCTATTTCTTTCTGTCTTTTTTTGTCTTATAGCTGCAGGTTCCCTCTCTGTGCTCTTTGTTCTTGCTATCTGCCTCTTTTTCTAGTAATCCCTCAACCACAATTTGGACCTTTTTGAGACTATCTCCCCCACTGTGTGTTAACATAGGAGGTGGTGAAACTTGTGTTTCTGGTTTTTAGTGCCTATAGTTTCAGGGCCTACAGTGATAGAGGCCAAAGTTAAAAAAGCTAAATTGTATTGTATTATTTCTGTATGATAAATCATTCACTTAGCATGTGACTCAATTCTGCAGTTAAGAGAGAGTTTCTGGTCACCTAATAAATATGTTGTGGGCTGTAGTTGGGCTGTTAAGGCTTGAAATTCTTTGTAAACCTAGATATTACACTCATATCCTTCTTATCCATCCTTATCTCATTACTTTATCTGCACTAGTTCACATCTGTTTATTTAATGCCAAAATTATTGGTAGAAAATCATGACAAAATACCTTTTTTTTTTTAAACCAACAGGTGTGTTTACAATTTGCCAGCATCTTCAAATTTAAGTTATGTTGACCATTGCAAGATGAGTTAATACTTTCTTATACTATGCCATTCAGCAGCACCATATGCTGTATTATGAGCTGAGGAAAGAAGAATGAGTCCTGTTTTACCTACCTTCTTGCCTTATTGCTGCAGGTCCAAGTTTTCCCTCTCTGTCCACTGAATTCTTCCTCTCTGCCTCTTTTTATAGTAATCCCCCCACCCTAATTTAGAGACAACCACCCCCACTGCATGTTAACATAAGTTAATGTGTTTCTGGTTTTTAGAGCCTATAGTTACAGGGCCTAAGGGGGTAGAGGCCACAGTTGTACTAAAACATGATTTTAATACCTAAGCCAAAAAACAACCTTTATCTTGCTCTATGCCTTTTTTTGTAGTAATCCCTCAACTACCCCCACTGTATGTTAACATAAGAGGTGGTGAAACTTGTGTTTTTGGTTTTTAGTGCCTAGCACCAGGGCCAACAGGGGTAGGGGCCACGGTTGTATTTAAACATAATTTTAATACGCAAACCAAAAAACTAATGGAATTCTGAGAAAAATACCTTTACCTTGCCCTCACCTTTTTTTTATAATAATCCCTCCACCATTATTTGGACCTTTTTGAGACTACTCTCCCCACTGCATATTAACAAAAGAGTTGGGGAAACTTGTTTTTCGGGTTTTGAGTGCCTAAAGCTACGGGGCCTACGGGGGTTGCGGCCACAGTTGTACTAAAACTGAAAATTAATACCCAAGCTCTCTGCCTTTTTTTCTAGTAATCCCTCAACTACCCCCACTGTATGTTAACATAAGAGGTGGTGAAACCTGTGTTTTTGGTTTTTAGTGCCTAGCAACAGGGCCAACAGGGGTAGGGGCCACGGTTGTATTTAAACATAATTTTAATACGCAAACCAAAAAACTAAGGGAATTCTGAGAAAAATACCTTTACCTTGCCCTCACCTTTTTTTATAATAATCCCTCCACCATTATTTGGACGTTTTTGAGACTACCCTCCCCACTGCATATTAACAAAAGAGTTGGGGAAACTTGTTTTTCGGGTTTTGAGTGCCTTCGGGGCCTACGGGGTTGCGGCCACAGTTGTACTAAAACTGAATTTTAATACCCAAGCCAAAAAACAAACTGAATTCTGAGAAAAATACCTTTAGGTCACTTTATAAACACGTCATTGGCTGCACTTATCTCTTATTACTTCATCTGCACTGGTTCATCTGTTTACATCTATGTATTTAATGCCAAAATAATTCGTACAAAAATATAACAAAATACTAATTTAAACTAGTATTAAAATACTAGAAACTCAAAGAGTGCATACCTCTGCCAAAGCTAGACGTAATCTTTTATTTTGATAATAACAGGTCCAGAGATGCTGGGTCCTCGCTCTATTAACATTCTGAAGACTTCACCTGCTCTGACTTACTTTTCTTGCCTAACCAACCTAACCTATTTTTATTATTATTTTCAATCTGCATCTGGATCTGCAATGAAATATGTCTAGTGATAGACAATCTATAAATGCTAACCGGCTTGTGGATGTTTATAGAATAACTAAATGCTGTAAAAAATGTTGTCTTTTCTGTCTTAATGTATTAGTTGAATTAGCTTAATACAGTTTTTCTGGAAAAAATGTCCTATTCAATTTACTGTCAGTCTGCAATCTAATTTATCTTATTGTGAGAAACCTGTTGTTTTAATTTAGTGTTGGTAGCATGTTTTTTGATATATGTTTGCAGGATTTGATTTTTGATTGGGAAAAGGGAAAGGATCCTTGTGTTGCTTTGCTTTTTGTCAGACATATGGTTTGATAAAATTTGGCTTTTTGAGAGGCTATAAATGTCATCACAAAGAGGTGGCTTATTTTATTGTATTTTAGCAGCACTTCACAGTTCAGAAGTGCAGCAGCTATTGTTGTCAAAGTTTGTTTAAGGTCAGTACTTCTGAGCACAGTACTAACACAGAGCTGACATGCAGCAGACACATTTGTTTACAATGTGGCAGCACCCTCAGGTTTCATTTTTGTTGACCATTGCAATAAGATCAGATAGTAGTGTATACTGTATACTATGCATTTCAGCAGCACCCCCTCCATATACTGTATTATAAATGATGCAGGGACATGTCTTTCTCCTCCTCCTGCTGCAGCAGTGGCCTCTTCAGAGATGTGCTACAAAATATTTACTTAACTCAATTTGTTTTCTTTCGCAGTACTGTACCCTGCAGGTATCCAATATTTACTTTCTTTAAGTTCAAGTCAGTAATGCTCATCTGTAGAATAACAACAAGCATTGCACCAACCTACCTAAATTGGTTCATTCAGGTATGTGAGCCCTCTAATTGACTACAATTTGGAAATGAACAAAGATTAGACCTACAGTCATTGTGAGGCAGAAAAAAAATTGCTTACAGAAACAGCTGACTTGCTTGTGATTTACTAATGATGTAAACATGATTAAGTATTATTTTCACTGAATAGATTCCTCTTTACTCTCACTGATGTTATAAGTACAAATACAATAAGTATGCAACATATGCTGAATCGTTGATTCACATGCCATTTTAATTTGAACTGCAAACAAAGCAAATGAATAGTACTCCATACAAGTTCATACTGGTGAAGCTTACCCTTGCACAAGCACATAAAAAATCATACATCATAATGCACACTCTATTTTCTGTATGCATTAATTCATTAAAAGGTTAAAGACATTGATTACATGTAAGGCATACATTTTTAAAATATCAGTTAATGTCACAGCTTCTAGCAACCCTGGGAAGTGGGACCTAGTTTAATGTAAGATGTGTTTTTATCATAAAGAGTAGCAAGCAGTTACATTTCAGCGCATTATATCACCACTTATCAGCAGATGTTTGCTGTTTTGGACTATGGTCCAATTGATAAAGATCATGTGTCCAAGCTTAAGTATTTGTTACCCAAACTGCTCATTTAAGTTAATGTGTTTCTCAACATAGGTCTATGTAATACATAATTCAAACAAAGATACAGGTACTTATCCATTGGCCCACATTACAGGAACCAAAATATATTCTTCCTCAACCAACATAAAACAACCCACTAACTGTCTCTACCCCCTCACTTATTGTATTATATTGTATGCACCAAATTCAAAGTTTAACACACACCACAGCATGCAATTAGAAAGGGATGGATATTGTTGGCTTCTTCAGGGTTAGTTATATAGTTATACTGTTCTCTATCTGAGTAGGGTTCAGATATTTGTAGGGTACTTCAAGCTGTGAGTTCCTTGTTATGATTACTCCTTTGAGGTGGGACAACTCTGCTTGAAATCTGTTAATCATCTGCTTTGGCACAGGCTCATTGAACTGTTCTTCAGGGTATGTACCCAAGGGAACCTGCCAAAATGACAAAAACAAGACAGTAAATCACACCAATACAGTATTTTGTTTGTGGCACAATTTCTTAAAGCACTTTGGAAATATGCATGTGTTATAATGACCCTCCTTTATGTATGCATGCATCAAGACTAAACTTACCACGTCAGTGTACATTTCTGAAAGCACCCACAACATTGCTGCAATGTTGACCGTGTGTCCAACATTTGGGAGGGTCTCCAAAATTGTCTTCATGCTTGACTGCCCCTTAGTGTTTGGAGGAGGTTTGCACAGCAGGAGTGAGCCATTGGGCACCCACGACTGGTAGTCAAACTAGATCACAAAAGAAGCTTAAATATGTATCACATTTTATTTTTGTAATTGTTAAAGCCTTCCTACACTCTAAAACGTGTTTCGCCTGGATGTTTCACCCACATTGTGCAGAATGATGAGCTTGACACAAAAGGTTGTTTTCATGTTCATCTTCTGAGGGTGAGAGGTTTTTCTGTGTTCCTCTTAAATCTGAGTTTAACATTTATGAGCTTGATTTTTTGACATCACAGCTAGCTTGGTAGGATAACCTGATCCAATCTGCAGCCTACGCTTGTGATGCTGAAACCTGAAGCATCGAGCCAACATCCAGAGAGAAAGACCCTTTTCAGTGAATTAGCCTTACATCATGAATCCAGCAGTCAAACTTTTGAAATGAAAATATTTGCATATTTAGAGATTCTGCATTTTTCAATTAGGTGGAAAAGATAGTACTTTTATTCATTTTTAACACAGTAATTGAACATTTTTGTGGAAAAGGTCCTCCAAATGAAACAACAAAATACACTGTTCATCCATGCCCTCCTGACACATAGAAGTTTGGGTTAAAATAAGTAGCCTGTTTTGTTAACGTAAGGTGGTTTTCATGGTGACAATAATAAATGTGGTTTTTGAGAGATTATGGAAATGATCGTGGTCATGCTTTTTTAAAACAAGACTGGGTCAAATCCAAGTATGGCTGGAGGCTATTTGCATTATGCCTTGTGTTAGCCGGTTTCAGCCCTTTGTTTTCCTTGCCTCTGTTTGCTTCTATTCTACTCTCTGTGCTCAAATGTATAGCATTTTAATACAGCTGAATTTCTGTTGTCAGACATTGGAACAAGTATGAAATATTGACTGAAACACAGTCCATATATTAACCAGCAGTTATTTCAAAGCCCTGAAAAATCCTGATTTTATAACCACGATAAAATCACCCAAGACAACCGCTGTCCTGTGATTTCAGCTATATTTACTTTTTCACATCAGCTGCTGTGCGGTCAGCATGGAGGGGTCTGCCCAAGGGTTAACCCTGGGGTTAACCCTAACCCAGTGTTTTGTTCATTTGTACCCCAACCTCCTCTCTATGCAGACTTTGTGGCTCTACAAAGAGTTTACTTTGTCCTTTGCTCCTATCATAATTACTACAACTGCTAGATGCCTTTATTACTTAAACATACACATAAGTCAGTGTGGGGCAATTGCTGAAATGACTGATGATGTAATTCTTGGGAGGACAGTATCCAGATTCAAATTATTATTCAAAGGAAATTATTTTTATATGTCTTACTGCATGGCTAGAAGGGATCTTTGATTTTTTTGGTGGGGTTGTGGGTTCAGTTTTCAACCCACTGCACTGCAAATGAATACTAACCATTAAGTTAAACAGAGTGTAAAACTAAATTAGAAATACAACACTTTCAAATTGATCATGATGTCCTATTGAAAGGATTTATTATAAGAAAAATAATAATGGATAATGGATTTCTTGTTTTATAGATTGCAAATGTTTTATTGGTTATCAAGTTTGTTTGAACTTCAAGAAGTACTCTATTTTTCCAACTATTCATGGTCTCACCTGTCCACTGTTTACTGCAGCATGCTGTGCTGATACAGTGAAGATCACCATGGTGATGAACTTGATCACTTCCTCGACAGTATAAAAGCCTGCAGGACAACCTGTTGGTAGCACCACTATTATCAGTTAGTCTTTGACATTCGCTATCTGCAGAATGGAAAATTTCAAATATAAATGGCTGTTATAAGATTTAAACATAATATAGAGTACACATATGGTGTGTGTGTTATGTTTACAAAATGCTTGAGAACGTGGGTTAAATACCTGAAGCTTTGTTTCCTAAGAAGCCATGGGTGAATATCTCACTGATCCATTCCTGCAGCTCAGTGTCTTTACGGACCTCTTTGTCTGAGGGATAATAGTACCCCACTGTTGCCTTCACAAACCTGGTTAAACACAAAATAATTTGATTTTGAATGTTATATTGTATGTTAAACACGGTGCTCAACAGAATACATGAGAGGTCTTGAACCAACAACACTCTCCCCTACACATAAAACATGTATTGGCAGCTGTAATATTTATTACCTAAATTAAAAGTTACCTGTTGATGATGTTCCACAGCTTCAGTCCATCATCTCTGTAGTAGAAGTTGGGGATTGACATCAGTCCTCGTGCAGTGATGTTCTCTGGCAGACAGAGGGAGCTGTAGGTGGTTTCAGAGAGAGCCCTTCTCATGAGCTCTGTCAGCCCCTCATATCCAAGTGAACTCTGATAATCAATTATACAAACAAAATAAGAATCAGACTAATTTAAGGATCTGAAAAAACAGTGAATAAAGGTTTCTTTCTGAAGGTAAATGTAGTTTTGAGTGCTGCTATTAGAAATAAAGACATTAAAGATCCTTACTGTACTTAAAATCCCATCAGGCCCAAAAATACTGTCGCGGGCCATGATATTTATTTGGAGAGTGTAACGGAAGTGAGGGATAAGCAGCTGTAAAGACAGTTAGAATATTACATTCAAAGTACAATGTATAAAAATGTTATCAAAGTTAAACAACATAATTCAAAGCAATATTCGGTGTGACCACCTTCGCCTTTACAGCAGCACCATTTCTCCTTGTTACACTTTTATACAGTTTTTTCAAGGAACTTGGCAGGTTGGTTTTTCCAACCATCTTGGAGAACCTGCCACAGTTTTCTGTGGATTTGGGCTGTTTTAGTCACTTCTCTCCCTTCATGTAATCCCAAAATGACATGACATGTTGAGATCAGGGCTCTGTGGGGGCCAGTCTAGCAGGACTTGTTTTTCTTGTCGCTGAAGATTGTTCTTCATGACTCTGGCTATATGTTTGGCTCTCTGGTGGTATTGCATGATGGATATCTAAACATCTAAAGTGCCTGAAACCTTTGCACAGTAGGCTACTGTGTCTTTCTGATTTCAGTTATATTTGAAAACAGCAAACAATCACCAGCTGCAACTGTATAACTATACCTTGTAGAGGGGATGAACCACAGGGAAGCTTCGGAGAGTGGCAACAGTAAAGACCTCTGCCAGATAGTGAGTGTTCATGAGGTGATAGACTGACTGATGTAGCATGGAATCTGCATTTTTGATAAACATCTTGGCTAGCAGCCAGTCTGTCTCTGTGTCACTGGGTAGAAAGATGGGATTCTGCTCAGAGGGTTGTTGATTCAGCTGGAATGTGAGAAAAGCATTTTAAAACACACTGATGAACTTTACATGCAAATGCAAAGTGGTGATCCCACACCATAAGACTCATAACTCACATGAATTTGTCATTTCGATGCAAAAGTATTTAAACATACTGAATCATGCTCACAGAGTAGCTTTTGTGCTTTACAGTACTTTAGCAAAGGTGCATTTGCGACAATAAAAAAAAAAAAAAGAAATTTGAAGGCGTGGTGGCTATGATTTAGCAGTGGCGGGCCGCCACTGCTAAATGAATGTAGAGGAAACACTGTACTGTCACTGTCACTGACTGTTAGTGAAATACCTGTATTGCAATTGGCATCAGTTTGTTCTCTGGGTTCATGTAGAACAAACAGAGACCGGCGGTTATATGCAGAGGTTCACCATCACACACCCTTGTGGGTAATCCGTCCATCCTCTTGAGGTCACAGAGGAATATATTGCCGTTCTGTATGTATGCAGCAGACATCAAGCGGTAGCACAGATTTGTAAAATAAGTACAAAGTAAAAATAACATCCCAAACCAAATATGATCACTCTTTTAAAGCCACTCTTTTATCTTACTTCCATTTCCTTCTGCAGAGAGCTACCCTTGTCCAGAAACGGCTTCACCATCTCTTCTGTGACTGGAAAGTTTGGGGGAAGCTCTGAGCATTTCTTGATCACATTGGGGTTGATTCCGTTCAGAAACTGGTATCCATAAAAGTCGTCTTCCTTCCAGTGCTCTGTAACATACTCTGGAGGAGTAGCAATTAGCAAATGTAATGTCCAATAATATCCAATGTGAATCATTAGAAATTACACGCCATACTGTACATACTACTGAGTGTTATGTGCTAAAGTTCATTCACATATTGAATAGACTGGACCATAAGAATGCCAGTGCTGAAGTGAGTCAAACAGCATAACGAAAACTATACCAGACATCTTTGTCGTTTTGAACCAGAAGATTTTTTTGATGTCTTCAATGCTTTCCCATTGTTCAGTAGATCCAGTTAAACCTTTAAACATGAGTTCAGCATCACTGAGATAAGAAAATGTAAAAAAGAAAACAGCAAAAGGCAGACAGTTAAACAAAATACTGATATTAATGCTTAAAATTGTTTTTTTTTTCCTTAAATAAGAGATAGATTCAAATCAAATCACTGACTCACGTTATTTGTTTTTGGTAACCTAGTTCAATTGTTTTGGACAGAGAGAAGCAGTCTTCAGCTGGGAGCTCAGATATATTTTTGAAATTACTGTTGTGTAGTAGCCTTTCATCAGTAATCTCCCATCTAGAAAAGGAAAAGCAAAAAGATTTGTCATGATAAGCCCCTGCAACAAACTGCAGCTTTAAGGGCATATTGTGCACATGAAAACTTACTGGTACAAGGTCTTTTTAATTGTTAACTCTTTTTTCCGGTGGTCAATCAACAGGGGGTGGTCATCCTCAAAAACCTTCATGGCTGAGACACAAAAAAAACATATATATCAATATCAGAAAACATTTAATTGACATAATTAACAAGAAAAATTTGAACAAAAACTTTGGAAAGGGGCAGACCTCTCCCTCCTCTCAGCTCCACCAGTTCTCCCCTGGAGATCCATCTGTAACAGGGGAAGAGAATGACATCTCCCTCTGGAGTTGTCACCACTATTTTAGAGCAGTACCACTGATTCTCTGGGAGACAGAAATAGGGATCTTTCTCCACGTTGACCAGCAGAAGTTTCCCCAGGGACGAACAGGTTTTCACAGTGTAGATTGATGTCTGCGAGAGAGGGTTAAGGTACATTATACCCTGGACAATGTAAGAAAGTATGACATACATAAAGGTAAATAAAGGTCGAAGAATAGGAATGACATAGCAAGTGCAACATCACATACACACATTTTTTTGTATCATCTCAAATATGTCTATGGGAGCATCAAACAGCAAATGAAGGAAAATATTGACTGACATGATCACATATGTGAAGGTGTTCAGTAGAGAATAGAAGAATTAAAGCAGAGGCTGTACTGTCCTGTCAGTTTATTAATTTAATTCAAATTGTGTCAGGATCTAAAACAAAATATACATAATAAAGGCAATATTTCACTGACTTATACTAAATGTACTTCTCTCACCTAATTTGCTTGCAGCTCCAGTAAAAACAGATCTTAATGTCTTAGGTCCTTTATGTGTGGCGCATTTAGTCTTAATTACATTGGAGGACAATAAATGCAGTACAATTATGTGTAATAATAATAATAATAATAATAATAATAATGTTTATCAATTTAGCAAACTCAAAATACAAAATTCTGCTTCTACTACTAAAATCAGAGATTATAAAGTGTTTCACAAGGATAAAAAAACACAATAATAAAAACACAATAAAAATAGAAATAGAAATATTTCAGATTATTCTTATATAGACAAATGCCACCCTAATACTCATGCATACACAGAAAAAGACCAAATATACTGTTGTAGACCTAATTTCAGACTCATATATGAGCAATGACCAACAATTTGATTCAACTTACCATCCCAGTGTTAAAATCTACACCAAAGTTGTCCAACTCAGTTCGCTCACTCCTCCCTCCGGTTCCAATTAGGGTGACATATATGTGGTCAAATGTTCCTGCATTTGTCATGTCACCTGTTGTCACTTCGAGCTTGTACCCAGCCATGGTCACTCTGCAGCAATTCTGTATTGAATGGAATTAAAAAAAAAAAAAAATTATTAATTTAAAAATGAATGAATTAAATATCTATATTCTATTGCAAATGTTAATAATACTGCATCACCTACCTTGTCGCTTAATTTGCTGTTGATGTTCTCAGTTTTGCTCCTTTTTTATATCTCCACATCTCATGCTCCTCCTACTTTTGATTTAACAATTCAGTTATGATTTGTAAAAATTCAAACTATCAGTTGAGGTTATTTCTTCATGAAACCTAATGCATTTGCAAATTATAATGCATTTGCAAATGCAAATCATAGAAATTGAGGGCGAAAGATTGGCAATAAAGGTCCCTGCAAATGCAAATGCAAATCTTACATTTTAGTTTAGAGATAGTAAGTACTATAATCCACCAGGCAGCTATATATGTTGGTTTTGAGATTTATGTTCAGTATCATATCCAATTGGTGTGTGGAAATGTTACATTTGCTTATATATAAAGAGTAGAGCTTACCTATGTATTTAATCCACATTCAACAAATCATGATGTGAAATTCATAAAGATGTTTTTTATCTGAAAAGATCTGTCATGTAAAGATTAGGAAAGTGCAAGTTTTATTTATACTTCATAGTAGTTTAATGTAATGCATAATGTACAGTACAGAGACAACAGGATTTAAGCTATCACATGCAGGCAATAAACAAAGATCATACTCATGGTTGAATTTTAGGTGACCTTTTTTTTTTCTTTTCTTTTTTACATAAAGATACAGCCTTGTAATTCAAACTTTATTGATGGCTTGTCAGTTTTTCTCTGATGAACTCTCTCACTGGAGTTCATAGTAGGCCAGATCTACTTATGCAAAACATTTTGCAAATTAGAATTCAGATTTATAAATTATAACCTCCCCAGAAAGATAATTTTATACATCATCGGGCATACCATCACATAACTAGTGAGTAAGTGTTTGTTGTAAGAGATGTTTGCCATGAGACATATGACCATAACAGATGCATACTCCTGTAAGTGGAGCTTTACTGCTTAAGACAAATTTGCCACAGGCACTACAGTTTCTGCTGTTTGAAGAAGTTGGACTATCCTGGACCTCTTAGTAGGTCTTTGGAACAATGGAAAGGCAACAAGGGTGAGCAATAGTTCACAAATCACTCCACATATTAAAGTAGCCAAGGTTCCTCAGTGCCCTGAAACACTTTTCTGAAGAGAGCCTTGAATTCCACAGATTGAAGACACCTGTAAGATAATAGTTTCCTTGAAATATCACCACAATCTACTTATTTAATTACCACGTGTAAGGGTCCAGGCCATTTTAGAAAATCTATGTAGAATGAGCAAAATCAGCTCCTTTCATAGCCTCTCTGGTTTATTCTGTGGAAAACTAAAGGGATGCAGGGTATGGCAAAAGAGCTTTTAATTTCAACACTTTAAGGAAGACTGGAGCTTTGTTTCAATGAGGGCATACCAACACTTTCGGCCACATCTGAAGCATTTACTTAATATGGCCTGTCTCAAGTCTAATTGAACTGTTGCTTTCTGCAAAGCTGTTTACTATAGACCAGAATTGTGTTTTTTTGGAACACATACAACAACACACATACCTAATGAAAAAAAATACATCACCCCTATAAATGTATGAATCTTTACTTTCAGGATAAGTTAGCGTCAGTTAAAGTACATGAGTCACTGTCTCAGCGGATACACAATACTTGATAACTCTTTACTTTAACATTACCATTGTTGAAAATGTAATCCTGGTCAAATAGTTATACTGTTTTCTATTTTTGTAGGGTTCATGTTAATGTAAGGGAGCTCAAGGTCTGCATTCCTCTTGGTAATAGCCACATTGAGGGAGGACAGCTCTGCTTGAAAATCCTTGATCATCTGTAAGGCCGCAGGCTCATCAAAGCGTTGCTCAGGATAAGTACCCAGAGGTACCTGACAAAGACAGGAGCGAAATGTCATGTTGGCGTATTTGGTAGTCTATGAAGAGACAATTGCTAGTCCAACTTGTGTCAGTTTTGAATGGAAAAGCTGCAAGTCTTACTTACAGAATCCTCATACTTGATACTGAGCTGCCACAAGATTGCCATTGAACGTCCTGCTGATGACTTATTTGGCAGAGTTGCCAAGATGGTCTCCATGCTCGACTGTCCCTTTGTTGTTGGTGGAGCATGGTTCAGTGACAGCGGACCATTGGGAATCCAACCTAGAAAATCAAACTTAAGAGATACAGCTTACAAATTAAAATTTATGACCTTTTTAAAAAATAAATAAATAAAAAATGAATGATAATTTTTCAAAAATGATTTATAAAATGTTTACCTGTCCAATGTTCACTGCAGCATGCTGACATGATGACGTGAAGATCACCATAGTGACAAACTTGATGAGTTCCTCCACAGTTTGAAAGCTTGAAGGGATTCCTGTCATGAATGCTCTTGTTAAATAAATCTAATACAGTATAGAGCTAATTCCTAACAAAGCATCACATTTTTGTAGGGCCATTATTGTATTTTTTTGCTTCCTTTATCTTAATTTTACTACATCCTCATTTTACTTACTGCTGTTCTTTCCCCAGAATGTCATACTATTTAGATTTTGTAATGCATTCCTTCTCTACCCATGGGTGTGAATATGTTGTTACAATTGCAACCCAGGCAATGTGATTTAGAAATCATGGATTACCTACTTCAAACAAGGTGCAAATCTGTGCAAGTTAAGTTTCATGACAAATAGCTGCCTGGAAAATTAAAAACATAATCTTTTACTTGGTTAGCAGTCATTTTAAGCAATCATGATTCAAGTGAAAAATCAAGTGATATTAGTAAATGATTACATTTAAAAATAAAAAAGGATGATATACAGATAGCGGTAGGACCTGATCTGTTTATCTCCTAGAGAAAGGGACTTCTGCAAGGCCTCAACATCTTATGTAGTAAATATTTATGCAAGACGTTTGGAGTGGAGAATAATTGACCAGTAGCCTCAAGTGAGATACCTGAGTCAACATTTCTCAGAAATCCATAGTAGAAGATCTCATTGACCCATTCCTGGAGCTCGAAATCGGCTGACACTTCGCTGTCAGATGGATAATAATATGGCACGATTGCCTTGACAAAGCTGAGGACAACAATAAGAGTATCAGTATTAAAATGTTGAATACATGTCAAAATTGCAAGAAAATCTTTAAAATATGTTGGGATATATCCCAGAATGTTAATGCTCATCTAGTTTTAGCTTTTCCTCTTCAATTAATTTATCTAAATTTGCCCGATATTTAATCCTCACTCCATGAAAACAGGGTTGACTGTCAGCAAGCAGGAAGTTCACCTGTTGATGATGTTCCACAGCCTCAGTGCATCATCTCGGTAATAAAAGTTGGGGATGGACTCCAGTCCCCTAGCTGCAATGTTTTCATGCGGGCAGAGGGAGGCATAGGTTGTTTGGGAGAGCCCCCTTCTCAGTAGTTCCATTTGTCCATCTGTTTCAATTGAAATCTAGAAAATAAATAAGAGGTATAGCTTGTTATTTATCTACAGTAGACTGTAGTTTTTTTCCCCTAAGGTTTTGAGCTACAGAAAGAGTTCATAAGTCATACTTTTTCTAAATATCTGCCAGAGCCAAAAAGCAGAGCACGGCCAAGAATGTTTATATGGAGGGTATATTGATAATGGGGGATCAGCAGCTGTGAAGAGGAGAAAGCGAGGGGACACTAGTGACCAACATGTACCAAATAAGAACATGTAAATAATTTTAATCTCTGCCTGCAAAGCTGCACTTCAATTTAGGAAGAAACACAGCCTACCTTGTGCAGAGGGTGAATCGTTGGGAGGTTGCGAAGTGTCGCTATTGTAAAAACTTCTGCCAGTAGATGAGTCCTCAGATAATGACTGATGAATTCATTATGGATGGTATCTGCATTCCTCACAAATATCTTGGCCAGCAGCCAGTCAGACTCCAAGTCGCTAGGCAGAAAAATCAGGTTGTCTTCTGATGGCTGCTGCCCGAGCTGAGGGAAGAGGCATATTCAAGTTTGCAGAATGTGATCAACACAAAATGTAACAAGTCTGAAATAATTCAGCAGATGAGGGAAACCTGAATTGCGATGGGCAGTAGTTTCTTCTCTGGATTCAGGTACAGCAGGCAGAGAGCAGCAGTCACAGTTGCTGTTTTACCATCAATAACTCTTGTAGGAAGACCTTCCATGATTTTGTAATCAGTTATGAATATATTACCCTTCTGTAAAATATAAAATTACTAATGTGAGTCATTATGAAAAAGGGTGAGAAATGAGAGGAAACAGTATTTAAAAAACATGAATTGTAGGAAATGCACTTCTCGTACCTCCATCTCTGCAGTCAAAGAGCTTCCATTGGCTAGAAAAGGCTTCACCATTTCCTCTGTGATGGCGAAATTGGCAGGAAGCTTTGAGCAACGTTGGATCACAAAGGGGTTGACTCCATTAAGAAACTGGTATCCAAAAAAGTCATCATCCTTCCAGTGCTCCGACACATACTCTGGGATGTATTAAATTATTTAGTTATTTTTACAGAGATATTTTAGAAATAAAACAAAACATGCTGTACTAAGATCCTACCTGACAATGGTGACTTTTTGAACCAGGACACCCCCTTCATGGCCTCAAAGCTTTTCCAGTGCTCAGTTGAGTTTATCAGACCTTTAAGTTTGAGCTCAGCTTCCCTGGATAAAGAAAAAAAAAAAAAAAAAAAAAAAGTGTTTCCCTTTTGTTAACAACTACAAGTTTGATAGTCCAGGATTGGCTTTTTTAAATTAATGGCAGATTGTAGCACTTACATCTGTTCCTTTAAGTATTTAAATTGAAAAGCTTTTGAGAATGAGAATCTGATTTCTGCAGGAATAGCATTTGGATCCTGAATGTTTAAGATGTACAGCATTCCTTCTTCATACTTCTCCCACCTAAAAATAAAGATGGGTGGTTAAAAAAAAAAATAAATAAATAAATAAATAAATAAATAAATTATGAATAAGCTTCCCAGTCAACGTTCAATGAGGTACAACTTGTGAAACTAACTTGATATTGATGGAGCACTTACTTGAATATTAATTTTTGTTTGAGTAATTCCTTTCTCCGTTGGTCGGCTAGTTGAGGATGGAAATCCTCAAAAGCTTTAGTTGCTGTGTGGATTACAGCCCAGAGATAGATTTAAAAAAAAAAAAATATTTCTACACTGATTCGTTTAAAAAATATTTTATACAGACATAATCAAATGGGGCAATACATAGTTTTTTGCCTTTACATAATTCCTGTGACTCAACAAGTACTTAAATTTTGCCTGACAGAGAAAATACATTAATACACTAACCTCTCCCTCCTCTCAACCACACAGTTTCACCCCTGGACAGCCATGTGTAGCAGGGGAAAATAGTTTCATCCTCCTCACGTGTCCTCACCACTATCTTGGAGCAAAACCAATCCTCTTGTGGGGATTCATGGAAAGGATCTCTCTCCAACTTGAGGAGGAGAAGACATCCTAAAGACAAAAGTGAAGTCACAGAATACGTTCCCACCTGTGGTTGGAGAGGATGACGCAATTAGGAATCTTGAAATACACCAAACCGCTTAAAATTTTCACACTGCATGTAGACTAACTTCACATATTAAATGTCTATATATTAGGCGCCCTCCAAAACTGTTCCCGCTCTGACGTTTTGGGCAAAATTCCCATCAAGTGAAAAAACTGCAAATAAATTACTGTTTCAAGTTGTTCTTTTCAAGGTACGGTGAAGATATTGCTAATATATAATCTAAAGAGAATAAAATTAAGGTTACAGGATCTATTAAAACAAATATGAAGTTATTGTAATTTCACAACTTACTTTTCCAGTTTTATCATCCAAGCCAAAATTGGTCAGATTAGTGCGCTCAGATTCCCCCTCAGTACCAATCAGGGTAACGTACATGTTATCAAATGTGCCTGCATGCGTCATGCTCCCTGTAGTCACATCCAGAGTGTACTCTGCCATGATGCCTGGCTAGCTGCAACAACTGAGACATAAAAAAAGCAAAAGCAGCACTGATTATTTCCAATAAATAGCTTTGTTCCAATTTAAAACTGTCAAATATGAAGGCATCAAACATGCGCAAACATCCTGAAGTGGCTGTTCTTGGTAAGCAGATGAAGCCCCATGGAGAGAGAACACACCTGTAAAGTTGAGCCACTGAAGATGTTTGACAGAAACACCACTTGAGCTTATTTAACAGCAGTCACAGGTGTTGGACATTCCCTGATTACAAGACTACTGAGACTTCAGAGGGAGGTTTTCTCCTCGGAGTTCATCAGTCCACCAAAAGGGCTCCGATTTTACAAAGTTTACATTGTAAATGTAGGATGATAAATTCTTAAAATATACAAAATCTGTTGCAACAGGCACAATGCATCACCTAAAAATATGTATTATCTGATGTTTTGTAAAACAGTAGTGTCTTGTAATCCCAGGTGGCATGAGCCAGATTTTTGGCATGACAGAAATAAAAGAACTATTTAACTATAATAATAATAAATGGACATTCTTGAGCTTATTTAAGGTTTTAAAAAATATCCCAAATAACATGTATTGACCGGTTTCACCAACACTTCCTACCCTGGACAGACACAGAAAGTAACCGATATAAAATGGATTGGGACCTTGTTACTTTGAACAGGAAAGGGCCCCAATCACTGTTCAACTAGACTACCATAGTAAAGCACCTTACTCTGTTATCAAAGAACCAGGATTACGTTAAGTAACCTTAAGGTTAATTTAAGTCTTTCCTCTTCACTGAAAACAACACAAAAGTACATTTGCAAATCATGATACATTTGCACATGCAAATCATACCTTCCAGTGTTGGGGGATACAAATATATTGTAATCTACTTGGCAGCTTACAGTACAGAGAAACTCTGGTTACTAAGCAGCACTGAATAGCCTAAGATCAGTTGTTTTTTAGATTGTGATAGCAGAGAGAGAAGGAAGAATATGAGGGAGAGGGATGGCTAACAAAAGTCCCTGGCCATATTCCTCCCTAATCCATGGAGACACCAAAAAAGTATTTATATTTAAATGGAAGTCAGGGATGTATCACCCACCTATTTAACCCACATTAGACAAAGCATACTATGAAATTCCTAAAAAATGTGCAGTTTAGTCGGTCCAGTACTTTAGGTAATGACCAGGACTACACCATTAAAACCAGACATTCCCATCAGCCCCCGCTATTCTTTGTATTTAGGGCTTATGAGAAAATGTTGACGTGTTAACACACTAAACTGAAATGGTGAACAGAGAAAAACTCGATAGCTATAGCATTTAGCTCAAATCAACTCTGTACCTAGATACAGAGCTGCAAGCGTGGCTGTAAACTCTTGGTATTGCTACATACTCTACATATCAATAAATATACAATTTATTAAGAAAGTATAATGTACAATAAAGATAAAGAGTAAAAAGAATGGAAGATATTCAATGCAGATTTTTATCATAATTCTTTTTTTTAGTTAGTTTTAGTTTTTAGGATAGTTGAAGGTTGAACTTATTTAAGAACTTAAGTTACCATTAAGAGACAGTCTTGCAATTCCAGCAATTATTGATGGACAGTCACTGAACTTTGATCTCAGTTCACAGTATCCCAAATCCAGTTATGCAAAAACATTTTGAATATTAGAACTCAGATATTTAAATTATAACCACTCCTGGAGGATGTAACTCCATAATTTTTAGCCACATCCCACCTTAATTTGTTTTCTCCATTCCTCAGCGAATGCATTTTGGGCTCCTAAGCAGCAAAAGTTTTATTTGTCATGACTGTTTTCTAATGCTCTTTTGCCAAAAATGTACCAATTGTTGCATTTTCGCCATAATATATTTTATGAGAAAACATGCTAGTGCATTTAGCGTTGATGTTTTTGCTGCTCTCCAAAGCTGCATTACAGTTAAGATACAATTTTCAGAACTTTCTTGTATGTAAAACAGTCAGTTAATCCTTGTCATCAAATGTACGGTACTTATGACTTTTGCTGTTTGAAGTAAATACATGTGGAGCCAGGCATTGTCAAGCTTGTTGAAGAAGTATTTTAACTATAATTTTAAGTATAGTGAATGGCTACATAAAGTGGGGAAATATTATTGTGAAGACCAGTTGCAACATGGCTCTGTTCAATGCAAGATGCTAACATTTGCAGGTAAAGATCAGGTATTTTCCTTATTATCAAAACACCTGTGGATAGTAACAACAATCAAGTGTTACATTGAATAACTTTATCACAAACATATAAAAGGCTGTAAAGAGTTTATTAAATGGTAGCAAATCACATGCATTATTGGGCTATCCTCACATTAATATCCATCTGTTTAGACTCACGTTCTGACAACCTACAAACCCAGACAACAGACTTGCATTAAGTTGACACCCTAAATTGGGATGAGAAAGACTAGCTCGTTTAGGGTCACAGATCACCATTGGAGGGATTAGCAAATCTTGTGTAAAGTGCTGGCACAACTTCTGTCACACAGAAATAATACAATATAACCAGTAATCTGCTTTTTCCCATGGCTACTACAGAAAGGCAAGACAGTGAAAACATTCAAATCTCTTTCCACTTTCTCAGTATATCATATAGAATAGTACAAATCTATTGTGCATCTGTCTTCAAGAAAATATACTTTATCTTACCAGAATAAGGGTGCATTTTCAAAAAAATTCATGCAAAGCTAAATGGTTAGTGTTTTTTTCACCCCCAACAACAGACCTTCATTGTGACAAGTAAGGTGTTATTTCATTAAGGCTTCTTCATAATCTATAGTGTAATATAAGAAGAGTTAATTGTTTTTCAAAACAGAAAATCTTTAATTGCAACATCCACATAATACGACAGTGACTCTTGTGCAGCTATGAGAGGTCAGCCTTGTTTGGTCAGGTGTTAATGTGACGCAGGACCCGACGCAGTGAGTGTCCATCTCGTGCAGTACACATGGCAGGAAGGGGTATAGGTTCTGTCTTGTGCTCCACTACGTTGAAGTGGCACTTCTTAAGATGGTCTGACATACTTGGGAGATCACTGAAACCCCACGACAAGACTGGGCTGAAGGCAGTGCTGAATCTCCACACCTGTGACAGTAAATATAAAAAGGATGTTGGAATGAAGAGGTTATCGCATTCAAAAATTCTAGTAGTGCTCCTGTTGATTTGCTAAATACAATTTCCACACAATCCTCATGTCAAGTTACATTCCCTGGTTTTGTTACACCATCCACAATTCCTTATATTTCCCTCTAGCTCGCTGTTAACATTTAAAAGAAAAGTAACACACTTATTTGCTTTCTTTTTTTTCCCCACTGTTGCCAAACAGAGATCGGAGACAGTTACTGCTCTCAGCCAAGAAGTAGTCAAATTGATCTTTTTACACTTCAGTATTTGTATGGATAAAAATTAGATGCAACTTTTTAACTGGTAATTAGCTTTAGAGGTGCTAGCAGGTGGGTTTTATTACCTATGAACAGAGCCAGGCTAGTTGATTGTCCCCATTTTCCTTTCTTTGTGCCAGGCTAAGCTAACTGGCTGCTCCAGCTACTCCAGCTAAGTCTTTACCAAAGAGTCAACAGAGTGGTATTAATCTTCTCATGGAACTCTTGGCAAGAAAGTGGATAAGCACATTTCCCAAAATGTCAAACTATTTCTTATAAATGCTGTACAAATTCAAAACATTTTAATTTGTATGGTGACTCCATGAAAATATGGTCACTATTATTTTTAATTGAGTGCATAATATTGTATAGCATCAGCTGTTTGGAATTTTGCCTCTTACAAAAGCACATGTATTTTAGTAACCATCTTTCTACTCACTCTGTTTTTGACCTGCCATGACACAGTGCCATGAGCACTAGGGCCTCGTCTTCGCTCCCACTGCAGCTCCACTATGCCCCTGGTCTGGAGGAGACTAGCACACACTTCCCTCATAGTCCGTGAAACCAGTGACAGCTGGCACAGGCTAAAACTGTCCAGGAACCCAGCTATGTGCCACAGTATCTCAATGGGCAGTCCACTAAATTGGTCAGACTGGAAGTCACTTGGAAGTTCTGCCTTTGGGCAAGGCTGAACCCCAAAGGACCTGAGGTGCCTGTCATGAACTACCTTGGCCCCCTGGGTGGATGGGTAAAACCTCCGCTGGGAAAAGGTGCAGCCATAATATGCCAGGGGGCAGCGGTGCTCCATCCAACCATTGAGACCAGCATGAATGTCCCCGTGGACATTTGTGAAATGGGAAGAAAACTGGTCCCGACGGAGTGACTGACCACAGACAAAGGGGAACATATGCTGGTAACGGGGGTTAGGAGGGAGGTAGCGGTTATGTGGGACCGCCTCAACCTCCAGAGCTTCCAGGACAAGGCCGAGGCGAAGAGTGCGGAAAGGGCTGGGATAGGTGAGCTGGGGGGCAGCGTGATCACAGGCAGATGCAGAGGCCATGTCACCCACTCTAGTGTTTGTTACCAAGATTGCTGCAGGGAAAGTGAAAGTCTGTGTACCAAAGTCAACACGGTAGCCATCGACATAGACTGTATCAGAGATCCTTCTACACTCTCTGGATTCCTCTAAACAGAAGAGTAGGGCTGCTGTGATCAGATCAATCTCTCCTAGACCCATGGGGTCGTCATCCTGCTCTAGATCTGAGGTATCCACTGCTTTGTCCTCCATTTTGGGTCGCAATCTATACAGTGACCTGTCTGGGAAAAAACCTATCCGTCCATTTGACAATGACCCTTGGCCCTGTCCCCTAAAAAACTGGTAATTGTGGAACTTCCGCTCAGACCCATGGTTTTCTAAAAGAACTAGCCCCCTGTCTTCCAGGACCACATGACCAGCCCTCTGTGCCACACCTTGGCTGACATGCACTGGAGATGTCATTTGAGGTGTCACTGGCTCTTGAGAAACACCAGCATTCAGGTCATCTTGCACCTCAACAGGACCGGCTGTATCCATACATACAGACTCCATTGCTCCTGACTGTGGTCCATTTGTTGAGTTTAACATCTTTAGATCTGTTCCTCTAGGAGCCCAGTTTCCACCCAAACAGCTAGAACAAACACTTTTGTCCTCTGTCTCTCTTTGATTCAACCCATCAGCAGCTACAGGTGTTTTGTCTTCCAGTCCATTCTGAAAGTCTCCATTGCTGCCCAATCTACTCTTCTGCATAGCAGCTCCTCTGTTCCTGCACTCCGTGCTGCTATCAACAGAACTGGCACTGCTAACAAAGTCTAAAGCAGCAGCTAAACTTCTTGCAGTCTCAACTGTGGCTTCATAGAGTTTACTGAAGTGTTCCTCGTTCAAGCCATTAATTCCACTGACAATCTTCTCCTTTGCCGAGCCTGGTGGGGGCGGTTGTGGCTGATGTGAGGATGATGACTGTGAAGGTGACTCAATAAAGGAGGCCTCAGGGGCAGAATTTAGCAAAGCAGAGTCTTTTGCCCTGTTCTCCTTACTAACAGGGACAAGTGGTTCTCCCTCTGCAGTAGGTGCCATGGCAATCACCTTGAGGGACTCGAGTAGTGTACGCTGGTCCTGAAGGGCAAGTGCCATATCGAGCTGCTCCACCTCCTCCACTCCACGGCTCAGGCTCTCATAGGAAGTATAGTCCAGGCAGCTAACTGGCCATCTGTTCCATTCCATAGTGCAGCACACCACTCCAGCTGGACACACCTCAAGGTGTCCATACATTTGGTTGCGCACCAGAGTTACAGGGCAGCCATAGCCACTGTTTAAACAGGGAACCCTCACTAGTGGGCACAAAAGTTGGTGCTCATCAGCTTTGCAGGAATGAAATACAGCCCCACACACTAGAGGACAGTTGATAAGATCACAAGAAACCCCTGGTTCAGGTCTGACCATGCATCTCTGGTTAACACAGGACATACAGTGAACATGGTCCTCCTCCATCTTCAGAGCTCACGGTGTGGAAAGCTCCTGGGGTTGACTGTGGGAAAAGCCACTGTCCTGTCAAATACATGGAAAGAGCAATAATGTAAGTATATGAACAATAGGATAAAACAAGACAAAACAAGATTTCAGTAATCTCCAGGGGGGAAATTAAAAAAAGCCTGTTAACCCCCACGAAGTGCACCGTTTCAATATGTATATTATCATTCTCCACTCATATTGCCACACAAAGAGGAAATTAATTCATAACTCATGACAACAACAAAAAAATCTGATATGTATATCTTTTTTTTTACTGTAATGTACTGCACAATAATATGCGAATTTACTTCAGTTTTTCTGAACAAGAATATTATAGGTAAATATATTCTAAAAGGGAGCCTTCTTCAACTTTTATTGGATAAATATAAGGTTGCACCAGAGCTTTGGCTTAATCAAGAATGGCTGCTATAATTACGGCAAACCACCATATGTCACTGTGCTAGCTGAGATCCATGCCCCTAAGCTTAAAGTCTTATGTTGGCACAATCAGGAAAAAGCTCCAAAGCTTCTTGAGGCTTTGTCCAACCATCAAAAGAAATACAGCAGCACAAGAAACAGGCTTGATAAAAATGCAAAAGGGATAGAGCAAAGAGAGTAAAGGGAGAAAATATGTAAAACTATAACATAAATCAAACTGAAAAGCTAAATATAGATACAAATACAGCAAAATACAGAAAGCAGAGGAGAATAATTAATAAGTACAAAAAAATCAGGAAGTCAACACTAGAAAGCTATATGAAGTACAATACCCAAGAACAGTGTATATGAATGTGTTTTATGTGCATTCATGTGATATATGTGCACAAAACAGATTTTTTTATTCCCTTCCTCATATTCTTAAGCAAAGTAAAAATATTGGGGTGTTTATATATATCAACACTATATAAAAATACAAACATACAGTTAATATCTATGACTGTCCCAAACACAGCTTAAGCTGGCCGCAGTGCTGCACAAAGGGCAATAAAATACATAAGTAAAACAGATATAGAAAATAAGTAAAAACACAAGGAAAACATACTAAATATACTAAATACAAAAACTTAATAAAGATACCAACAAAAACAAGAAGGAACAAGGAGCAAGTACAGCATTATGGACATGAGAACAGAATAAAGGGTTAGTGAGCTAAAAAGGCCAGTGAATGAAAATGTTTCTTTAGCCTAGATTATGAATCAGAGATGGAGGGAGCACATCTAATATCTAATCAAAATTGGTTCCATAATTTTGCAGCAGCAACTGCAAAGGCTTTGTGACCTTTTAGTTTTAATGACTATGACCATTTTAATTGTGTGGTGAAAGTGATTTCAAGACTGACAACCTCCTCATAATAATGATCAAACAAAGTGAATGACTAGGCAAACCTAGATTGTCTGAGACGCTGTTGTTCTTTCCCTAGAGCCTGCCGTGAAACAGTGCCCCCACTCCACCCTATGTGGAAGTGAACTGCAGTCACATGGTGCACCCAAAAGGCCATCTCATACAAGTACCTTATTAGGAAGCTTACCAGCTCTATTATCAAGGAGGTGAAAACCTGTCCTTTCTTACATTTAGAAAAGAAATTACTGTCTTAATTCCGTATAACATACTAATTCTAAGCAGGTTTTGAGTCTGTTGTATGTTCACACTACAAAGTGTTACAATATAATAAAAACAGGTGGTATGCATGCTAAGAAAACTTGCTTGAGTGCACTGAATATACACAATTTTCCAACAATATCACACACAAAGCTCTTCACAGCTGCAAAGCATTTAAAGAAGCTGCAAGTAGTGGTGATGCACCCCCAGATCTTCCAAAGCAAAACATTTTGCTTTGTCTTTGTCAAATTAAATTGGCAGTGTAACTCAAAAGTTGCAGTTTGACTAAAAACAGATGAATCATGTATAATTGATGATTCATGTATAATTTCCTGTTAGTACGATACATGGGAAAGTATGTTGATTTACTGTAAATTAACTTAAAGATTCGTACAATTAAAATTAGTACATAGTAATACTATATACAGTTAGTATCTAGTATAGAATTGGGATTCAGGTAGTGATAGTTAAGTAATATAATGCTTTCTAATTATCTTTGTTTAAGCACTTGAATAACACTTATGAAGTGTATCTAAAGAACTTTAAGATACAGGACGGAAACTACTGGTATATTTCTTTCTCTATACAGACTTGGTCGACATAGAACATTGGTAATCATATGTGTCGACAGAGAACTGACAACGTCACAATGTTCTGCAATTGAGATGCTATTTTAAGATATAACTGCAAGGTAGCTAACACAGCAACTGTTTGTCTCTCTCCATGCCCACTTTCTTTGGCTACAATTATAAATGCAGCTTGCATGGACATCAGTAACCGTACATCACCTAACTCAATGAGCTATAAAAATCAAAAATTTTTTCAAAATCATAACTAAAATCTTTGACTGTGGTAGATATCTACCACACCAGTTATGGTTAAATTAGATTGTAGCCAGCAGTTCATGCTGGCTTACGTTACTTAAAAAGTGCCTCATACACTGAGGCAGCTGCCCACCCGGAATCCACTGTGGCTAGTTCATTTTCCTGACAGTTTAAGTTTACTTACAATCAACAGCATTGTAGCAAAAGAACCGACGGTAACAAGAGAAGCTTTCGGTAAAGTGTACAGTAGTTTGTATACATGCCCATGTTGCAAGTCAGTTTGTTGTCGACTGTTCTTTCTCTATTAAATCAACTTGTTTTTATAACAATGACAAGCTAGCTTACACTGGCCGGCTAATGTTGGCTAACAACAGATAGCCAGCTCGGAAGTTGAACGGTTCACAACAAGCTAACTCAGCTCCATAACGTTGGGTTAGCATGCGAGTAGTTTCTCACCTTATGGTTGTATTGACAGGAAAACGTTTGATAAGATGTGTTTGCTTGTTCTATATAAATTCAACTAGCTGTTAACTATAGTTACCTCTGTAGAGCAACTGCTAGAGCTAGCGACATCTCCTCTCACTCAGCCTCCTTTTTTTTTTATTTTCCTGTCAAAACTTTATTGACTAAATGAAAAAAGAAAAGAACAACGGCGATAAAAAAAAAAACAATACAATATAATTTAATTTTTTTTGGGTTAAAGCATTTGAAAAGTTTGACGTTGTACTTGTGCTTGTATGTTATTTTTGAAAATTACGTGTTTTGTTTTGGGGTTTTTTTCATAAGTGGAAGCACATACGAGCAAAGTCTGGGGACTTCGAGGTTCTTTATTAAAGTGAAATAATGAAGTGATTACCCGCCCTCCCCCAGCTTTATCTTCCTTTGCACATATAATTTGGAAGAAATCTTACATTTGTGGATGCATCAATAACAAACAAAAATAAAATAAGATGAAAAAATGATATGAGTTAGTTAGATAAAAAGTTTTTTTTAAAAATAGAAGAAAGAAAACCATTCAAAAAGGAGATCGTTTACAAGAAAAGTACTTCTTCTGTTATGCCTGAAAAAAATCACTTAAATTTTGGCACCTAATGCAATGCTTTACCCATCTTTTTGTTGCAGGCAGTAACCAGTAACAAACAACAGAGGTCAGTGTTGCACAGTTTTTGCTTGAAGCTACCTCCTAGCTGGTAGACTGGTGACTGTGTCTCAATTCATGGTTGTTAACAGAGGGAGACACAACGTTTCGAGGTCGGGGTCACCTACAAAACATCACCCCTGGAGGTGGAGGACCTGACTCATGGACACATCAGCAGGACAGTGCTTAGCAGTTCTGAATACACTTGTCATGAGGTGTTGAAACAAACCCATGCAGTCAGTGGGACCATCCCTACATGATGTAAAATCTAAAATAATTTTTCTTAAGAAATCAATAACATTTAAAATCTTTGCACTGAGCTAAGTAAGCAAATGAAAATTCACTGTTGTATTTATAGCTCAACCATTGTGTACAATCCAAACAACTGAAATTTCAAATTCTATACAATGTATGAGCCTATAATGGCTTCATATACAGAATGAGTTACTATATGTTACATGGTGTACTGATATATGATATATATCAATATGCAATATGCAGTCAATGAATCCAAGCATACATCTATGAGTCACCGGTTCATGTGTTTCATTTGAGGTTTACTCTATATTGTGCCAGGTAACCATTAAAAATATGATACTTAACTCCTACTATTGAGGCCAGCACTGAAAGTGAGAGAATAAGAGGCCACCAAAAGTTCTACCATGATTCAACCAGACTCTCTCACACACATTCAGAATATTGACCCTGTGTCCTGCATTGTCAACTACCAACCCAGGACAGATGATAAATTTGTAAAGAGAATGACGGGTGAGTGGAGGAATAGATAGATAAGTGGATGGATGTGTGGGCGATGTTATAATTGCTCAATCTAATAAGTCACAATAGAAAACAAATTTGTTTTTGGAAACAAATTTTGAAGCTAAAAGTAGTTAATAATCGAGACATCAGTCTGCAGTCGTTCAAGTATGTCTTTATTTGAATCAACAATTAATGATAAATGTGATGAGGACAATGATGTTTTTCATGAAATAGGAATGTGGTTTCTCAGACTTTGATATTTAAATAGCATTGGTTTCAGAGCACCTTTTTTAACTAGATATTTTATTTCATTTATTTTAAACATTGGATTTCCTCTTCCACCTGCCATCCATGTTTTTTTTTTTTACGTTTATTGACTTCATTTCACCAGTGATGGTGCTATGAACTTTGCAACTCACCTAAATCCCGCGCATCTTTTTCCTTGGAGCTGTCAGTTGCTGGAAACCATGCTTTCCTTTGCAAGTTTTCAACCAAGTGGTTTAATATTTCATTTTAGTCAGATTTTAGTCAGTCAATGAAAAGGACAAATGTTGCTGAATAAGTGCCAACTTTCCTCATTACTCCAAATTGTGCAAAGCACGGCCTAACATGAAACATGAAAAATAGGCCTGCCAACAGATTGATTAATGGGGTTTATGTTTTGAGGAAATAAAACAGAACTGTATGTCTATTTTTTTGGACCATCCAATTTTTCACAAGCATATATACAACAACAGAGACATCAATATTACTGACTGAAAGGGAGAAACACTCTGAAACCTGAAACAAATAACAAAAAATTACAATATAGCCTACCCATTATATAACATTTCCTTAATTGATAGTCATCTACCGGATTGGTCTCTCTTCACCAATGCTAATACTGCTGAAGTCATTGTTGGAAAGCCTTGCGGTCAACCAATGCAGACTGTAGTCCGGGAATAAACCGAGCACCGTCGCCCTTTGCCCTGAAGTGTGGCTGCAGCATCCAAGTAGTCTCTCTTTCTCAAACATGTCACTTTTATTCAGGTTCAATATCAGATGCTCGCTCCCGAAGCCCCGGGCACCAGCAGTGGCAGTGTCATAGCGACTCCTTTACAAGTTTATTTGTGATTTATACCGCCTGGCGTGAGTCACGACAGGAACCAATCACATAAACTGCATGGCATGCCCCCTCCCCCTCCCTGGGGAGTGGGCCTTATCTTTGCCTGGGATTAATGTGCAGGGTGCAGTTAGACCATCAGGGCCCGGTCTCTGTCTTCACCGCTGAGCAGTGGAGTTCTTTCAGAATTTGTCTTCTGTTATAGAAGCTTATAGTGGTGGCTAAACTCTTGGAGCTGGCCTTCACAGTAATCAAAACAATCAGCTAACATGAACAAAATACTTTTATGTAATTTATTTCAAAATGAAACGTTTACGATTACTTGGAATAACATAAAACAGACTAGACCATCATTGCATAGGCCATATGTTAACATCAGGCTGGAGGAGTGACTAAAGCTCTTTTCAGCAGGTTGACTGAAATGTCATCAGTGACCTTCAACCAAACGCTAGGCGGTACGATTCAAACTGTTGGTTGCTGTCTATGGTGCTGAAAACATCCAATGTAATTTATAGCTTATGTAGCTGAGAGAGGCCAGGCCTCAAGTTAACTCATACAGTGAAGATATCAGATTTAACTAGGCCTACATGCGTAAAAAATTACATTATCATGGTCAAAGCAAGGGACAGTATACAAGAACATACAAGAAGCTAACATGGTTTAGTCATGCTTTACATTTTAAAAGTGTAACAATTTTTCCAGCAACCAAGGTCTGAGAGTAGTAGCCATTTACATTAAGCAATATTTGCTTTATTACCAAAGCGCCCAATAGTGGCGAAATTGCATGAAACTTGACAGTCCTATTCGTAGTCTCAGTCTGTATAGTTGAGCCAAATTTGGTTGTAGTTGGATGAAACCTTCAAAAGTTACAACAGGTTGCATTGATTTGACCACACCCACAAAGGTTTGTCAGCCAATCATGGAAACAGATAATTGATGTTTCAAATTTAACATCTGAGAAATGTTCTGGGTCGTTAAAATGTGATATGTATGGCATTTGGTGAAGCTTGGTTAAAAGATGTCAGTGAGGGAGTCAAAAGTCTGTCTAGAAAAAATTCTAAATGTCGGGAAAAATTTTATGACGCAAATGGGCGTGGCTTATATCAGTCTCTTCAGTATCTCTGTCAGTTTTCAAGATATTAGTGATTTTATGCACTACTTGTCAAAAAATTAATAACTCATTAATTATATGAGATATCAACAAGCTATTTACAAGCCACTATTGGCGTGTCATGGGATACTTGAAAGTTTAAAACTGGAATCTTGTTTTTAGCCTTCCCTATCTGGGAGTATAGCGATTTCTATTTAGCAATTAATGTTTTTGTTTTTGTTTTTTACCATAAGGTACCATAGTTGGGAAACTGCTTGAAACTCAGTAGTCTTATTCAGGGTGTTTGGGTGTTCTAAGGTATGGGCTGTATTACGGGTCGTCTAAACATGATACGTGCCACATTTGATGAGACTTGGATCAGGATGTAGGATAGGTAGTCAAAAGTGTATTTAGAAAATAATTCAAAATGGCGGGAAACTTTTTATGACGCAAATTGGCGTGGTCAACGTCTCATGGTCCAAGAGATATTAGCTGAAACATTGTTTGTTGATTTATATCACTACCATTTTATGTAGCTGCAGCCCTGGAGAATGGGGAAGATGTTCACCAATTGTCAGGCTTGTAGCCTTTATAGATTTTTAGATGTCATCATTGATTTCTAGCTTCAAGCATGTAGGACTTGAAGCACACTGAAAAACGTACGGAAGAATAAGAAGTTGTGTGATTTACTGCAGCAACTACAAGAAAGCGGTGTCAATCCAATCCAACCCGAGATAACCTTCACTTTTCCACCAAACATCTCCAAATCTGTTCATACCTGGATAAAATACCGTGCATGACATAATAGTGATAACAAGCTCAAATGTTCGACTAATGTGATTTTTTTAACTGATGTAAGCTTCCCTTTTTTCATTTTAGCTCTGATAAAACATTTCAGGGTTTATTGTGATTATACATTTATCACCATTTAATCATGTATCATACAGGCAGAAGAGGTAAAATACGATGGTTTCAGGGGATGGGGGGGTCTTCATGTTCAGTTTTCGAGAGAGAGGGAGAGAGCGAAAGAAAGAGAGAGGGAGACAGAGAGCGAGAGAAAGGGAGAGAGATAGAAACTCAAGTGAAACAGCCGAGGACCACGCGCTACAGAAGGCGGACGAAGGCACGCGACATGTCTGAAGGATTCAGGTAAGTTTTGATGCAACAGACAGAAAAAGCAGCTTCATAATATGTAGGATGTTAACAGGACAATGATAAAAGACAGATATAAGGTATAGGCTATTCTTGTTATGCTCTGCTAAAGATATTACCTTAGTTCGTGTATTATTAATATTATCATTAGGGTATTGTTTTTTATTATTATTATCATTAGTAGGCTTTTATTTGTATTATCATTATTATTATTATTACTATTATTATTATTGTTCATGTTATTATCAATAATCGTAGACTTCACGATAGATAGGAAGAAGAATGTACGGTGCCAGGGTAGAAGCAGGGTATGTTGTATGAATCCTCATGTAGAATTGAAAGAACAGGTTGACTAGGAAAGGTTTCTAAGCTTCATTAGAAACTAGCTGAGTCAGATCGTGAAGAATGTGTCTGTGAGAGGACGACGAGCCCAGGCAACAGTCCCAAACACGTCCTCATAACGTGTTTGGAAAGCGCGCTGTCCGCGGTGCTGAAATCTGGTTTCTGCCTGATTTTGTCAATGGACAGCGAGCACACAGAGCACCGAGCCTCTCCCAGCTCACAGCGCTGCTTATTTGTCTTAAAAGCACGGTTGTTTTAAAGGGGATTTTAAAATACCTGTCTGCTCCATCCAGAGCTAATCACAGGCACGGTTGGGCAATTCCCTGTTGACATTAGTCCTGCTCAGCAACCACTGGCCACTGATCAGTTGGGTGTGAGTTAAGTGCCTTGCTCAAAGGCACCTCAATGGTAGTTGATAAGAGAGGCATGAGGACTCCTCAGCAGTAGGAATGTAAAACAGGGCGTTGATGGAAAGGAGCATGCGTGCTTAGTCAACTCTTCCTACAAAACGTTCAGCACATCTGGCGTCGCTTCTCACAGCTGTTTGTCCCATTTTTCTGCAGGTGTGCGTGGATATGCTACAGGTGTCGTGCTCGCAGATCATGGTCGCTGGGATAAACGTGGATGTACTGACAGACAGCGGATAGTATGCC
Organism: Seriola aureovittata; assembly: GCF_021018895.1. Lineage (NCBI taxonomy): Eukaryota > Metazoa > Chordata > Actinopteri > Carangiformes > Carangidae > Seriola > Seriola aureovittata. The sequence goes on along the minus strand of NC_079382.1, from coordinate 13,371,521 downwards.
TGCACAGTTGGCACGGCTCACGCGATGTGGCACAATATGGCACGCGTAAAGATGGGTCTCTTCGCTCTCCTGTGTCTCCCCACGTTTTTCTTCCGCGTCCTCGTGCTCTCCCACAGCAGCAGCATCTATGAGCGGTCGGTGGTCCCTCGCGCCGTGTCCCGCTCCGTGGCTCGCATGGACGGAGACGTGATCATCGGCGCGCTCTTCTCAGTCCACCACCAGCCGTCCGCGGAGAAAGTGGCCGAGCGGAAGTGCGGGGACGTCCGCGAGCAGTATGGTATCCAAAGGGTGGAGGCCATGTTCCACACGTTGGACCGCATCAACACCGACCCGAACTTGCTTCCCAACATCAGCCTGGGCTGTGAGATCCGGGACTCCTGCTGGCACTCCTCTGTGGCCCTGGAGCAGAGCATCGAGTTCATCCGGGACTCCCTCATCTCTATCAGGGATGATAAGGACGGATCCAAGTGGTGCATTGACGGCACCCCATCCAACCAGCCTCCACCCAGCAAGAAACCCATCGCTGGAGTGATCGGACCAGGATCCAGCTCTGTGGCCATTCAGGTGCAGAATCTGCTGCAGCTCTTCAACATCCCACAGATTGCTTACTCTGCCACCAGCATCGACCTGAGTGACAAGACTCTGTTCAAGTACTTCCTGAGGGTCGTGCCTTCAGACACCCTCCAGGCCCGGGCCATGCTGGACATTGTCAAGCGGTACAACTGGACCTATGTGTCTGCGGTGCACACTGAGGGTGAGACACCATCACTGACCTCACTAACTGGAAAACCATTAGAATATTCCAATAATGTGCCAACAGCCATGTTGTCTGTTAGTGAATGATACAGTGAGTTTTTAATGACCTCATCATTAAGTGTGGTATTTGTTATATGGTATCACTGTAATGTTCTTATTAATCACAGACTTTTGAGTTTGGTAGAGACACACGCATAATACATTTGCTGAGATATTATACACAAGTCCAACATTTTGAAAATATACAGGATAACCAAACAGTTTTTTTTATCAAGACCTTGTAGACATTTGGGGTGTTTGATGGGTTGACTTGAAATTGAGTTGTACTGGCTTACTAAATAATTTGATAAAATGACTGGCAAGATTCGGCAAAATTCAGTAAAGGCCTATGGGTAATTTTTCGGTCTGCATTCCCAAACAATTCACATTATCATACTCACAGGTTTTTGTCAATAATTGCAATTTTGCATGTGCACAACCATGTTCGTCTCTTGGAAAGGACTGGTGCACTCTTTATTTACATCTCCCTGTCTCAGTCTCTCATTATGGCTTTTTGGAGCAGATAGTCGCGTCCATATATGTGCATACTTGAGTACACCGTAGGATTTTTAACCATTTTTCTGGAGTTGAGTTGTTGCATGGATATTACTTTCGGTGACACACCTTCCCACGCATTCCCATGCATCATCACAGAGCTGTGTGTGCATGGATTAAATGACCTGCACTAGGGTGTGGACTGTAAGTACAGTGTATGTCGAGTAAATATAGGGTGGCCTATTCCTTTGTTTCTTTTGTGAAATGTATGTAATGCTAATTTTTCCTTTTCCTTGGCACTTTGTTATAATATGTTTTAGTATGTGGAACCAAAGCTGGAGGTGCTTGGCTGTGTTATCAGAGTAGCCAGTCACTGTTTTTAAATGTCGATATGTTGCCAAGCACACAAGGGACCATTTTAGCATTAACAATTTAGGTGTTCATTAGAAATGTTAAATTAATTCCATGGTTAAGTCAGGAGGATGAGGCTGGGAGGAGAAATGATAATACTGCTTCAAATTTCACCAGGTCCATATAAATTAAAATGAATGTCTTATCTCCGCAAAAACCCTAGGTATAATAGTGTTCAGTATTTCATACCGTGACGGGCTCACTTTCTTTTTGGGAACTCTTTTGCTCATTTGTTCAGCCGAACAGCACAACAGTCATGGTGGAGACAGGAGGTAAAAAGGAGAGACGAGTTGGGTAGACAGAGTAATTACTGTGAAGTGAATTATGTCCATGGCTTTTCATTAAAGTCTTAGCGAAACACAGTCACTGACGTGCATCCAAATTATGACTGACAGGCTACATTACCCAGGATTCCCCCTGAGGAACTGGGGACTCACAGGGAGTGTAAAACATCTTTGGAAAGTCCTATTATAGTCAGGTGTTGGAAAGGGGCTTTGACACAGGTTGCTGTGATAGAAAGATAGATGAAGAGAGGGAGTTAGGGAGCTGTAGTACCTGGAGGCATAACTAGGTGGCGTCAGCTGTCTGACCTTCAGCATACCTACAGGAGGATCCTCTGGGACTGAAGTCATAATTTAAGAGTAATGAAAGACCAGCCTGGGGAATGATGAATTTGATTGCAAGCAACATCACTTATGCTACAGCATGAGTGGTAAAAGTAGGATACCTTCTAAAAAACATTCAGTTTAAAGTGCAAACTTGTTAGCTTTAATTGGAATTATGTCTTTCTTTCACATGAAGAACTTATGCAAATATAAATCCTTACACTGAGTGTATGCTCAGTTTTGTAAGAGACAACAGTTGAGAAGTTTAGAGACACAGTAAATTTTTATATGTGAGACTTCACATCATATTTTGCCTGATGCAGACCTTACCCTGACCTTTAAGAAGTCATATGTAAATCCACTTGCTTGTTTTGCTCTATCTTTAGTTGTCTCTGAAATATTGGTCACGACTGGCTTAAGCTCATGAGTTTTCCCTCTCCACCACCTTACACAAGTTATAAATGCAGCTTGTTGCCCGTAGCAACAGCTAGGGCTGTGAAATTGCATAAATTACCTGTTCTGATTATCATCAGTCTGGTAGGAATACTCAAAGCAGGTTTTCAGTGGTCATTGTCAAATGGGCTGTCAGCTAATGCACCACCACCCACCTGTCTCATAGCCTAGATGGAGAGAGTAAAATAATTGGATATTATTATTTCCATTTACCAGTGGGAGAACGAAATGAGGCATATCAAAATGTCATCAAAGGACTATTGGAAAACCAACACATGGGCCCATTGTGTGCCAGAGTAAATGCGTTACTGTGATGCCTATTTTGGCTGCGGTCTTCCTTGCTCTATAAAGCCATGACATGCACAGATAGAGTATTTGTTCTTCACCACACATATAAGGGGAGTGCCGTGTGGAGGCCCTCAGGAACCTGGCCTCACATCAAGGAAATTGCACTATTGCAATGTTTTTAGATTTTTATAGATAGGTGGTCTTAATTTCCTTCTGACTACATGCACATTCAAACACACACACACACCAACACACACAGACATGTTCAAGGATGCACCAGTGATTGGATTGTCTGTGTAATCCAGCTCTCATGCTAAAGAGCCGTGGGCTTTATCAACAATCCAGACCATGGCACATTAGTCAAGCACTGCAGTTCAAACTGAAATAAAAGATTTAGACTCAAACAGCTTTGCGGGGCTCTTGATTTGGGTGGCTTGATTTGGATGGTTAAACAAGGATAGCCATCTTCTATCTATTTATCTATCTATCTATCTATTTATCTACTGCTTTTGGCTTTGATTGCAATCAGTAGTCAGTAAACTCCCTGACACTCATTATCAGAGGATCAGAGCTTCAGCTCAGTCAGGGCTTGACACACTGAACAACTGCTTGGGGGTGTGCTTTAAGCATAATTGATTGTCCATCAGTGAAATAATTAGAAATGTATGGCTGAAAGTAATTACTCATTCTATTTAACAGTGCCAATGTGTGTTTGCAAGTAACAAGGCATGTAATGCTTGCGATTTCTAAAAAATTTGATTGTGTCACTTACAATCAGAAAATAATCTAATAATCAGAGATATCACAGCCAAATTATTATACACATCCACAAAGACTCGTTTAAGAAATGGGAATACCAGACGGTGAGAATGCATTACACAGGGAAAATGTTTAATGGTTTAAAGACAGAATCTTTTCAGGCTGAATTGTCACTACTTAGTCCATTTTCTTTATTACCTACAGGAAACTATGGGGAGAGTGGCATGGAGGCCTTCAAGGAGCTGGCCTCACAGGAAGGCTTATGCATCGCCCACTCGGACAAGATCTACAGTAACGCTGGGGAGAAGCACTACGATCGCCTTTTGAGGAAACTACGGGAGCGTCTACCCAAAGCTCGTGTAGTGGTGTGTTTCTGCGAGGGCATGACTGTCAGAGGTCTCCTGACAGCCATGAGGCGACTGGGAGTGTTTGGAGAATTTCTCGTCATTGGCAGGTATGGATGTGTGTGGGGGTTTTTTTTTTGTTTTTTTTGTTCTTTATTAACCCTTTAATTCACGGTTGAGAGCATCTCTCTGGATGGCAAGAAATCGGTTAACAGGCTTGAAGGCTGTGAGATGCCGTGTTGTCTTCCTGATGTGCATGTCACCAAGGCAACCAAGAAGAATTAGACCACATACCAATAGCATTGAATAGAAATGTTCTCCAGCAATGAATAATTGGTATTTCTGTCACAGACACAAATCTAGAGAGGGAAACAATACCGCTAGTCCATTCTCTCCCTGTTTGTTCTCCCTTATTTGGTTTTTCAAGGCAATGGCAGCCATTCCTTATAGAGCAATCAAAAAGAAGAGCACACACACACACACACACACACACACACACACACACACATACACATACGCATACGTTTGTATACATGAAGACTGTTCTGAGTCAACATGATCCGCTTTTGTGATTACTCTTTCCCTTTGGGTATTCACTCCATCTCTTCCTCTCCGTATTTCTCCTCTTCCTCTCTTTCTCTGTCTGTTAGTCAATGTTGAGTGACAGTGACTGACTGTAGCAGTAATCTTAGTCATTCGAAAAGGGCAAGCAGAGTCGTCTCACACACTTATACAGCGGCACATTACACCATGAAATAGCCCTCAAGGAACTTTCACAGTTGTCAGTAAAAGCCCCAGCAATGTTGATGCTACTTTTCAGTTCATTCATGCAATATCTTTCCCCCATCATTTCATGGGAGGAGGAGGTCTTTGGCACCGGCCTGTTGTAGGGCAGTTGTCAGCCGTATGCTACATGGGGAGGACATTAATAAGACAGCTAAGGATGACTGAGGCTTGTAGTCTAGCTAAGCAATATTCATTGGAGATTTGCTGAGCACTGCGTGAGTGCAGCTCAAATTGTAACCCATCATCCTCCAACAGGAAGAACCTAAGAGACAAAATATAGTACAATTTCCATCACTGTCACATATCAAGTTGTTTGGATGTTGGCCCACAGTCTTCTGGATGTTCAAAGAGTAAGATCCACACCTTTCTAACAAAAAAGGGAAATTACAAAAATTACAAATGAAGAAATTATAAATTAATTGCATGCGAGAAGTAATTTTGTGATTAAGACTTGCAAATATTTTTTTGTTGGATCCTTAAGTTTGACCATTTTTAAGAATTTCTTGACAATACACGATCTGAGGATGCTCTGTGCAGTAAACATGTGTTTCACCAATAAAAGTGACCCAACAACAGATTTTCAAAGCTATAGTCAGTCTCTGTTTTAGTACATGAAAGGACCAAACCCACTCATGAATTAATTCTATTAGTATTGTGTGTGTAACCAGTGTATTTTCATGGGATTTGTCAACAAGACAAATGCATCAAAACACCAGCCTTGTATTCTGAACTGTAATTTGTCTTATTGAAAAAATTCATGTGGATCAGGATACCTTGCTGCATTTGATAAAATCTGGCAATGAGTTGTTATATACAGGATTCCCGGGTCTGATGAAAACCTCTCTGCTGGCTGACACTAAGGGATTTGTTTCTTGTTGTTGCCATTTTCCTTGAAGAAGTCTTTTCTATTTCCTATGATATCTCCCAGTGGTGGAAAAGAAGAGAAGACAAGTTCTGCTCTTATTAGCCTCGGTTTATGTTGCATGTGTTACATTCAATGCATACGTGCATATTAAAGTTCTCGGCAGGGGCACTCTTTCTTTTCAGATGCAGAACATGCCTTTTAAATTATCCATTATAATGTCACTCTAGGGTTACATTTCTTCCTATATCTCTCCCTTTCTCTTTCCTCCATAGGATGGGATGGGAAAGTGGGAAAGCTTTTTTTAGCTTTTGTGGAAGTCTCCATGGGCAGAAGAAATGCTTCTGGGTCACAGAGAAAGAGAGAGAGGGAAAGAGAGGGAAAGAGAGAGAAGGAGATAGAGAGACAGAGTGTGGAAAAATGACAGAGGAAGTCTGGGCCAACACAGATGTCAGGCCATGTGTGTGTTTCCTGGCGTGTACTGAACGGCTGAATGATGCTGGCAGACAGGTATTAGCTCATCAAAGGGGAGCTTGCTTTCCTAATTTATGCTTTCACCTCTAAAGGAACCTCTTTCATGAAGAGAGAGAGTGTGTGTGTGTGTGTGTGTGTGTGTGTGTGTGTGTGTGTGTGTGTGTGTGTGTGTGTGTGTGTGTGTGTGTCCACAGGGAGCTACAGAGAGCTGGAAGGATGTAAAATACACAAGACAAACAAAGAGTGAATGAAACAAAGTGACACAGCAAGAAGGCTACATACAATTATCTCACACACTCAGTCTCTGTTTTATGATTGCAAATTTATTATCTTTTAATTTGCTAAGTCAGAACAAGAAACTAATAATATTAAAACTAGCAATGTAGCAATTAGGAAGGAGTAACCTTGCAAGGTGGAGCTGGAAAGCTAGAATCCATCCTGCCAGGCTCCTAGATATTCGTTTGTGGTCGAACCACAGTTATTTGGAACAATCAGGGTCTTATGAGGGAGGAACTACAGAGAAGTGACTGTTTGGTATTTATGCGCACATTTTCCTTACAATGTTGGTAAGGATCATCCACCAACATGCTAACTAGCTTTCAACTCTCCTCAGACTGCAGTTTGTTGTTGTGTTGTGTTTCCTCTTCGGCGCTGTCCTACTACGTCATATGATAAACAGATGATTCATCTAATAACCTGCCAAGTATTTTTTGAAAGCGCCTGTCCTTTCCCTTTTCCAACGCAGCCTTCCTGATGGTTTTATGTAACAAACCATCTGACACGTGAGGTTAGGGAAGGGGCTAAAGTTAAGTTAAATGTTTAATGAGATGCTGTACGAGTCTGCTAAAAACAGGTAAAAATTAAAAGTTTACATTTTACATTTTTTCAGTTCAAGTCATCACATACATCTTTAAAGTCAGCATGGCTAAAATCATAATAGCAAGCAATAGTGTTGGCAACAGCTTTTAAAGCTTTTTTCATTTATAAAATTTAGCTTTGAGTGAGAGCAACCCCATTGGGCAACTCAGCGTAAAAATTTTAATTAGAATAAAACACCACAATAAAACGCATCACCCCTCATCACAGTGTAGCGGGAATTTTGGCAAGATTACATCTGAGAATATTGGTGTTTAAAATATAGCACCACTTTAGGATTTTCAGAATATTTTGTAAGGATGAGGATAGGTGAGTGCAACAGGTTCCATAAAAGTCAGTGAGATGGTGAGGCAGTTATATCCACATACTGTACATGTCCTTATACATTGCTCCTGTATAAGTGATAGTTTACCAGACATAAAAAAAAAAAAAAAAACGATTTGTAAAATCCAGGAGCAGGCAGCGTTATGGTTTTTCCACCTCTTCTCATCATAGAAAACCACAGCAACAAAAACACTATACAGCAGTGGCTAATAACCCGCAAGTAGACATGCAGAGAGTTTCAAATCGGAGAGCTGTTGTTTTTGCTGTTCAACCAACCTGCTCTTCAGACAAGGGCCAGGTGTGGCAGCATGCTCAACCCACTTTATCCCTGACCTGCAGAGTCTACTCTGCATCACTTCAACACTTTACCTCCACTCTGCTCTGCTATTCTCAGTCAGAGGAGCGCTTGTCTTTCTGTCTCTCTGATGTCAGTCATGATTTTGCCAATCAGCTGCCTCCATTACTCTATGACACACACACACACACACACACACACACACACACACACACACACACAGACATATACACACACACACACACACACACACACACACACATTGGTGCTCATAAAGAGATAACAAATATTCCATGCACAAACTCTGGCACACAGATACAGAGACATGTTGCCAACGTAGATTATCCATGTCATTCCAGTCAAGAAGACATCAGACACAGATGATGTCAGCCTTCTTGTTGTGTTCAAGTACATTTTAAAGTGATTTCCATTAGTTAAAAAACATATTCTGCTTAACCAGAATGAAGCAAGAAGCACAAGAAAAGTATTGATTTAACCTTAGCTTGTTATATAAGAACAGAGATGATTGTGTTTGAGCTGGGAGCTGGTTGATTAGGAGAGTCAGTCAATTCTGTAATAAATTGATTGGAGATGGATACAAATAGATGTGAATTCTTTTGGCTGTGGAGTCCCGCCGGTTAAGACAGTTAGATGGGTCAATGCATTTGTTGCTGCACTAATCAATATTTTTATATTTACATTGGATAAAATGAGCATGTGTAATGTGCAGTTACAAACCCACAGAGAATTATCTTCCTCACTGCACTCATCAATCTCATTTCAAGCCGCTGCAGGCAGCTGGTTTTCGGCAAAATTCTCTGAAAAGAACATTGTACATTGCCTGCCCATCACCAAACAGCAGACAGACAAAGTTAACAACTACCTGGTGAACATAGTGGAGCATTTTGCTGCTAAAGGAACAGATGTTTCCCTCAGGAATTGGTGAAGACCAAAACACAGCTTAAAGGATGGGGGTTATCGTATGGTGGCCAAAGACTCCAGATGAATGTTAATGTAGCTCTATGTCTGCTGGATGTGTTGATATTCAAGCTATTTGCTTATGCATTCATCATTTACAATATGAAAATGTATCATTGTTGTGTAAATAGCTTCTTGTGTTGCCCCCAAGTGGCCAAAAATGCACATTTAAAGGTTTTTGCAGATGTCACAGCACGGTAATTTTTCACAATACTGACAAACAATGTCACCCTGCCATATATGTTGTTTTGCAGGGCAATGACAAAAGACATCATTTGTTGTATAAAACCAATTCTTATTTATGAACTATAAAGAGGCTTAAAGGGCTTTTTTCTTAGTTCCTGAGAAGTCCTGGTCTTATTGAGGGTTGCAGTTTAACAGAGCTTGTAATTGTAGCCTGGGTAAAGTTGGCAATCAAGCATTAACCTCCTGAACTTAACTTAACCTAGTTTAATAGATGACAGTGTGACAGCATCTGTTGCACTGACATCGTCTCCTTATAAACATTGAAGTGTCTCTACTTGTATTGCACAGAGCGGACACATTTAACCTTCCTCTCTTGTAATCCATGCAAAGGAACATCAGGCTTAGGTTTGAAATTGTGTTTTCAGAGCATTTTCTTCAGCAAAAGTTTTGTTTTACCTTTCATAAACTACCAAAGCCTAAATTCAGCATCTGGCAGTTCAATGCACAAATAGACCTTGCCAAAATTAATTAGCACAACACTTTTTTCTCAAAGCCGCTTTGAAGTTGCTACTGTACCGCTTTCCACTGAATCCAGAGATTTCAGGACATAAATCAGAAATTACTTTGACCACAGGGAGGAATCACTTTAATGTCCATCAGAGAGAATGCAAATGCAATACACACTATAAGCTGAAAATATATATGAAAATAAAAGTACAAATAAAAGAGTACAGCCACATGACTGACAGAGGGAAGTTAAAAGATATTCCCCATTAAGCGCCACTGGGGAGACCAGGAGTGTAGTTTTACTTTATCTTAGCGTTGATAAAAACCATAATTGAATGTATTTATCAGTGTCTGTGGTGAGGAGGCATTACAATCTCTGAACATAAGAGCATCACGAGGGAACAGTGTGTGCTACATAGAGTGTAGTTGATGCTTTAAAATGGCCACGGATTCATTGCCTGTTATTTGACCACGGAGAGCAATTTACACAATGACCCCCAGGAGCTGGCAGTCCATATTTTTTTTTACAGATCGACCAGCACCATGTTCATGTTTTTGACTCTTTGCTGAAACATTTACTCCATTTATAGATCGTGTTTATCAAAGTCTTTTACCTCATCACCAGAATATTATTTGTGCTTTTTAAAACAATATATAAGCTACTCAGGCACCAATATCTGACCCTTAAAAACCATATTACAAATTACATAATATAGACACTTGACATGATAGATACTTGATAATATACCTAGCAACCGCTATTAGATACAAATTAGCCTCAGTAATCACAACTGGAAATCTAGAGTATAGTAACATGACATTTAGAAGAAAAAAAAAAAGATAAAACACTCGACCTAATGGATAGATTTCATCCAAAAATACTACTGAAAGCTGTTCACAAATTCTTTCAGGTCCCAAGGTTATGCTAACTCAAAAACTGAGGATGAAACACAGCAGCAGCAAAAAGACACATGTGAGAAGTTGAGCAAATGAGAAATTTTAATGATTCATAACCTGGGTTTTCAAATGTGTCAGTTGTGACTATGATAGAATACGTCTGAGCGCGGACAGGGATGCATCGTATCCATTAAAATATCTGGCAGTGTGTGTTTTTAACAAAGGTTTCCCTGAGGCGAACACCATTAAACTCTTAAATTTCCACCATGGAATACGAATCTATCTGCTCAGCTGACGCTGTTGCAGATTTGGAGCTACTGTACAGTGTTGTTTGTTCTCATTGCTTCTGCTGCCTGTTCCCCAGCACCAACCCTAGTTTCTGAATGGCAACATGGAGTGAACCCTCCTACCCATTTGCCCGCCTGCTTGCTCTCTTGCAATTAGCAGCATTCGTTTTCTCTCTCCCTCTAATGCTGCTTGAATGCTGTTATTACTAAACATCATTTGCATAAGCTGCTTTTCCACATGTAACGCTCATTTCTGTCCCTGTCTTACACTCACAGTTTTGGTCCGGGTCCCATTTTGAATGCTCAATTCTTGTTTTTTATTTTGTTCCAGACAAAATGGACACTGAGATGGAAATGTGGATGTTCTACCTCTGTAATGCCTTGGCTCTAGTCATTATCAGGTTATGACTATGTCTTTTTGAGACAGCGCTGAGGTGCAAAGAAAGCTGTGAGCCCATATTGCATGTGTCACATGCATTTCTGCATTTGGCTGTCCTATTCGATTTTCTGTAACAGGGGGACTCAGGTTTTGCTCTGAGCTTGAATAAATGAAACGTTTAGGGCGAGAGAGAGAGAGAGAGAGAGAGAGAGAGGAGTTGTGGCGCGACACATTTAGCTGCCTTTTTCCTGTCATCTGCAAGGCTTTCATCTCCTCCCCATCTCAGGAAGGAGAGTGCGGAGGATGTGGAATTCTGCCTATTGACTCCTTCTTGAGAGCAATTTGGCAAATAGTGGGGCACGAGCAAAAAAGAGACCTTGTCTCTGGCAACAAGACCTCAATAAATGAGTATCTTTTTCATCCAGAATTGTAGATGTACAAGAAGGTTAAGGCTGGATTTTTGTTTCTAGGTTTTAGTGTAATGAATCCTTCTTGAATCAAATGTTTAAAAATATATTCAGATTTATGGAAACCATTTGAATAACAAGATCAAGTGAATCTAAGATGGCAGAAAATGATTTTTGTTTGGTAACTTGGTGGATATTATTATTACTTTAAAGAGAAAATAGGCATTTGCAACTTCTCTTGCCCTTTTCTGCCTTACAGGACCGTGTTTAGACTAAAATCGCAGGAAGGTTTTTCCACATCATCTATAATTCTCCTCTTCCCGTCTCAGTATTATCTCAAGATGTGTGCGGCACGATACCCACGACTGTCAGTGTGCTGAATGGTTCTGTCATTAGGCTTCCAGTTAGAGCACAATAGCGACTGACACAGTAGTTATGAATGTAAGAGAGTGAAAGTGTGGAGGGCGGAGACAGGAGACAAAAAGAAGAGACATAAAGTCGAGCAATGAACCTCCATTTTCATGTTGTTCTCTCCGTGCGACATGATGATCCATCGTCACGACCCTCTGCACTAAAACAATCTACTTGGAAGTTTAGAGAGAGTTCACTGGGGCAAGTCACGCAGGAATCAAGCTCAGGATCATTTTTGTTAGCAGGGCAGGATCTAGTTGAATAAAAGGCCTGTGTGCTGCTTTGGCTACTGTCACCATGGAGATTTTGTTTTGGCTCATGACAGAGTTGGTGTGATCGTCTCACTGCAGATCTGTCATTCAGTCTGTCAGCAGGCCTCCAAACACAATAGTCCCTTCTTCGAAAATATGGCTGACATCTGAGAAATTCCTCCCAGTAACAACAGTAACAAAGATTGTAATTATAAGATAAGGACACACTGTCGACGTTCATCCGGTAATGGAGCCCTGCTTTCATTACTGGTACGTACACATGTGGCTCTGGAGGGTATATTCAAGTTGAGTCAGGATTCGTGATTGCATCTGTTTGTGTTCCACTAAGCAAGGGAGCACAATGAACTGCATCTGAATATTTATAACACGCCTCTGATGTTAATTGAAAGCAGCCACACATTGTCAAGGACATCTCTCTGTTTCCAATTGATGCCTTGTGTTCCCTTGTGCGAGGGGATGGGTGAATGACATTGGAGTGATCAAAAATAGCACGGTGGCTTTGCATGTGGACATAGTTGTCACATCATGATTCACAGAAGCTGAAATGTTTTCTTGTACAGACAGCTAACATTGGACCAAAGTGTATGGATATAACATGTATACACAAAGAGAATAGTGAATGGAGGCGCACCACAAATCGGTCATGATCTGCCACAGCAGTGTGCTGCAGTGCTAAAGTGATTGGTTGTAAGAAGAATAATTAGCAATGATTTACAGTAAATAACCAATTATCTTTTTAGTCATTTTTAAACATTCTCTGGTTTGAGTCTCTAAAATGTGAGACTTTGTTGCTATTTTTGCTGTTTTATATCACTGTAAATGAAACAAGCTTAGGTTTAGGATAGTTGGTTTGACAAAACGACATCATCCTGTGGTCTGAGAAACTGTAATGTAACGTTTTGCATAATTTAAACCAAAGGAGGAGGATCGTGTGCACACCCAAACCCCTGTTGGCCACAGAGAATACAAAGGAAAGGGAGAGGCAGTCCACACACACTGAATTTTGAAAGCTCCCAAAAATGTAATGATGCATAGTTTTGACCTCCAGGGTCTTTGTCAAACAAATATAACTAGACCCACAAACCTGGTCTGTCTGTCCCTGGTACCAAAACCTAGATCGGTTTCTTCTCATAAACAATGAGGAGGACAGGACTGCAAAAATGTAAAGATGCAGGATATTATTTGGTTCTTTAATGTTTATAGTAAATTGTTTTGGAGTAATGACCATTATTTTATATCATGATTTCCCCCAGATGGAAAGGTGAAGTTTCTTTTTTAGTCCGTATATAAAGCCTGCTTTTTGTTCACATGGAAGCTTGCCTGACAAAGACCTCGGCCTGTTGGACATTTGATAGAATAAATAACAATTAATACAGACGTATTTGCCATTAATGGAAATCTACAATAGAAGTTTGACATCAGTTGTAATCATTGTAATAATGAGCACCCAAAATGCCAGACATGCACCCAACATGCAACAAATGTAGGACTAGCACTTGATGGTTTTACATTAAACTGACCTACTAATAATAAGATCTTGTCATCCATCACTCACTGCCACAGCTGATATTCAATGCACAGACTTTGTTATGGGGTTTAGTAGTGAACTGACATCCCTTGGTAGTAAGAAGCAAAAAGGATTTTCTCCCAGCAGTGTTCCCTGTCAGTGTAGAGGAGACTGATCTCCCAACTCAAACTGGGGCATGATGAATAAGTAAAAGCAGCCTGGATGGGCTTTTAAAGGCTCCCCGGCTCACCCAGGGCCCTCTGTGTCACCTCAAGAGAGTCCTGCTGCTGCTGCTGCCATGTAGCTAACAAGCCACCACCACCACTCCTGTTTTAACTCCACACAGAAATGAGAGAAATGGAGGATAATGGGAGAATACGGAGAGAGAGAGAGAGAGAGAGAGAGAGAGAGAGAGAGAGAGAGAGATAAAGGCAGAGGGTGGGGATGGAGCTGCAGCTCTTCTGCAGTTGCAGGGGCATATGAAGAGTGAAAATTACAAAATAGAAATTATGGAATATACAGTATCTAGTATCTACAGAGACAGAGAGAGACCAAGCCTAAATATATTCCTTGGACCCATTTCACCAAATTTGCATCATGTAGGCAGCAACTTTGAAACATGAGATTATTTCCTCTCACTTCTTTTAACACATTTCACCAAAGGCCATACTTAGGACCCATGCATGTGCACACAAGCCCACTAATGAAGTAAAGAGGCAAAGAAAATGTTCCATCTCGACCAGCTACAACATTAAAATGCTGCTTACACATTTATGCACTAGTAATAATAATATAACTCTGGAATGGGCTATTCTGTATTATATTAATATAACTGTGGTACATGTAACTTAGGTACATATTCCTTATAATAGGTTATAATCATAATACTTCTTCCACCACTGAACAAGATATTGGTGGACCATGAACAAAAAGAGAGCGTGAAAAGAAGTTACAATAGATGTGTATGTGCGTGCGTGTGTGTATGTGTGTGTGTGTGTGTGTGTGTGTGTATGTGTGTGTTTTACGTTAAGATCAAAGACTTGATACATTATTTTACTTTTAAAAAGAATGTAATTCTTCTCATTAGACCAGTCGATATGCTGAAGGTTTGTGAATGACAGACAGATTAAAAGTTTTTCCATTAACTACCTGAACTTTTATTTTAACACTTGAATAGAGCAATTAGGAAACTCTTGACTCCCCTATCCTCCCCTTCCTCTTTTTAAACTAACTCTTCCCATTCATCCTCCAGGGGAAACAGCGCATGTGATTAAATTTCTGCCCTGCCAATTAATTCATGGCTTCATAAATATACAAATGTGCTATCAAACTGGAACTAGATCATCCGGGGGAGTCAGGGGAGCTCTCAGTCTACTCGCTGTTGTATACTACTCTATAAATTATCCAGCTGATGGCATGCTGCGCTCCTCTAAACAATGCCACACATCATCAAGTCTCAGTAAATCATTGACATACACACATCCTATTATTTAGCATATGGCTTCAAAGGGAGAGCAGGCTGCTGACTTTACTTGCAGAGATAAGCACTGACGTAAATGGTTCATAAAATGCACTTAGAATGTTGAGGGTAAAAGGGAAATGAAATTCAGTTTATACAGTCAAAATTAGCCTCAGTCTTCTGGGTTTTACTTGTTTGGTTTCGATGTATCCTAAATCAAATTGTGACTCCATCTGTGGATGAGCATAAGAGGCAATCACAACTCTGCAGTGTTCCCATTTTACCCTGGTGCTGACTTTGCTACACTGGCCTAATGTCAAATTTAGACTGAATTCAAAATCCTTTTAATTACTTTGATCTGATCCCATATAAAGTAGGTCCACTAGGCTTCTTAGTTCACCAGAGCAAATGCTCCTGGTTGTGTTTTTCTGTCCTTAGTCCTGTTTCACAACAGTGATTGATGCAAACAGATGACATGCAGATTGCAAATGGTTGCATTGTCATGTATTGCAGATACATTGGCGAGTCCCAAAGGGCTCTGATGTAAGAGCATGGATTGTAAGAGTGCTGTTTGTTTTGGGAGGAAATGGTCTGATCCTGGGTCTGGATCCCAGGTTATGGAACGGTCTATCTCTGGAGGTCAGGTCAGAAAACTCGACATAGTTATTCTCAGAGGCATTTTACTGATGTTTCCTTAACTCGATTTGTTCTTATACTAAATATTTATTGAACACCTTTCTAATCGTCGCTTTGCAGATTTGGGATTTATAAAAAGCTTGGTCAATATTCAGCCACTTATTACTTAAGTACTCACTGTACTTACTAATGTGTCTCAACTGACCTGGACACCGGACACTGAGGTTAGACGGTCACCAAGAGTGAGCAATATTCTTTAAACCATGACCTCACTTTTTCCAAACTCATGTTTTTGTTGGCTTATCCAACCTTTTCCAAAAGTAACTGGACTTCAGTATGTTGTCTTATATCACAAATCTCAGCCTTTATAAGTTAAGAGCTAAAATTAATGTTTTCCTTTCATTTTCATCTGTAATCATCTCAGCTATATGCTGCTTTATATTCACACCCACTGCCTTGTCCATCTTCAGTGCAACAACTGCAAAACTAATAACATACTTGAACAGCACTGACTCCTTAATCTGCTTAAGCAGGTGTTCCTCCAGTATATCTGACTCAGGTTATGTAATAATGGGCCTTCCAATACGCAGCTTGAAGCCGCGGAACATTGAGGTGACATTAAATCAGATTTTGTCCCATTAGGCGTCCCTCTGGTGGCCCGAGAGTTTTGATGAGCTGTTTGGTGTTCTGCCAGACAGCACGATCCTGAGAGAGCGGAGCGAGGAGAGAGAATGTCACTTTACTTCATCACAAACTCCACTGTGAGAAACAGTCCAGCATGTCTTCAATGCCTCCTGCATTATTCATATAGAGTGTTGAACAGCACTTCCTCCCCCCCCTCTCCCCTTCTCTCCCTCTCTTTATCTACAAACCAATCTGTGTTCCACTTTTCTGGTAGAATAAATATGTTAAACACTGAATTTTATTGAATAGACCACATTAAATGCAGTTACCCTGTCAGGTAAGGTGACTTTACAATAAATACTTGGAACACACACAAACCTATAAGTTGGTGTGTGTGTCTTTGTGTGTCTGTCTGTACTGTATACACTGAAAGAGAGAGGAAGGGACAGAGACAGTATTCACTTGGAGTGAATGAACAAAATGTGACCAGGGCCGATGCAATTCACGTGTTTCTGACCCTAAACTCAATTAGGAGATTGAAAAGGACGACTCAGCTGAGTTGTGCTTCATAAATATACAGCAAAAATACAGACCACATCTTTACAGACAGAACAGGCAGATATCCCTGCACAAGGAATAAGACGTGTGTGGAACCATATATGTGGAATTTTGTCCTCTCACCATTACCACTTTTCCTGTCTTTAACAGTATTTGTTGCCTACAATTACCAGTCATTTAAAAAACATTCGTCATCACATTTTTTTTCAACTTCAAGTAGACTAAAAACCCTGTTGACTTTACACATTTACTGTATTCCAGTGCTTAAATGTAAGCCCTACAAATATGCCCATTGATCACATTATGTTTCCCAGGCATGAACAAAACTTTAGCCAATGGTATATAAATAAGTACATAACCTGAAAAAACTCAATACTGGAGTTATTTTTCTTTTCATTTAAAGTATAAGGCTGGTGATAATATACTGTATATTTTTTATTATGTATCATACAAAAAGGCCAAAACTAACAATCATACTGACATTTATTGTCTGTGTAGCCAAAGCCTGATACAGTTTATTACTCTGTGCTACAGAGCTTCTTTGTTGTCCAAAAACTATTAAAAACACACCGATGATGCAGCCGTCGCACTGGCTGACATGTTGATGATGAATATGGGCACTGTAGCTTATTTTGAGTCAATCCCTCGTACATCTTCCTGGCCCTGTAAACCACCACACCAAATGTGTATTCATCCACAGCTGAAAATAGTCCCCAACAAATTGACTATTTACATCTGTTTGAGTAACGTTTGTTTAGAACTGCAGTGCACAGGTGTTTAAGTATTCATTTGTAACCTGCTTTTAAAGACACTTGTTTAGAGCTGAGTGCCACGGATATGGTCGAAAGTGTTTAGGGAAGGAGGAATGCGTTGTTGGTTGTGATATTTTCATGGGTTTTTTGGACTGTAAGAAGAATATGAAACAACGTTATCACCATATACACCTCAGAAGGTAGTTTACTGACCTTTAGACATGTGATTATACTGGTTCAGAGACCACAGAATCATAGAGCCGGGCGTCAGAGTCAGCTGGAGAAACTTCAAGATGACATTGGATCTTTTTCAGGAAATTTCCATACCGTCTGTCTCCTGCTGCCCAGTATATGTAGGAATCTATAAGGCTTTTAGCTTGAGTACGCCTATACTACCTGTATCACACTGGGTTTATAGTATCCTCCTTACATTCTCACAAATTTGGTTGAATGTCTCCCTTTCTTTGACTGACAGTAATTGTGGACATAAAGGTCAGAGACATTGACTTGCACACCCTCACACACAAACACACACATGTCCTTATCCATCACCCAGAACATCCCAAGTGTGCAAGGTAATTGGTTCCATGGTGAGTCATACCTAATTGGTGTGTAGCTGTCAATAGCACAGGTATTTCAAGTCAGTAGCCCGCAGCCCACATTTAAGTTAAAGAGACACAGAGAGTAAAATACAGCCGGAAACCCTCACCGGCTCAGCTTTATAGAGAAAGAGCAGAGCTTAGGTCGGTGCTTTTTTATCTGTTAATTTGTTTTTCAGTGTCCCCATCACTGGTGTTTTCCGTTTCTCTTGGAGCCCACTGGGCAGCTGCATGTCCAAATGAGCTTGGTAGGGCAGAAATTCTCGCACAGAAGGTTACACAAGCAAACAAACAAGCAAGCAAGCTGAAGGGATCGTGTGAAGCCTACAATTACAGTTGAGGCCCTATTGCTGAGATTTCCATCCTCTTAAATTGAGGATCTCTGCAGTGGACTTGAGATAAACCTCCAAACAATGCTACCATGCTAATTTAACATCGTAGAGGAGGGGCGGCTATAGTCTACGCTCCTGTTGTTGAATCTCTTTATTCACATGAAAACAACACGTGATCTTGAGTTTGGGGTTGTGCTCTGATGTGGTTCTGTCATCATGTTTTGCTGCTGTTTGATGGGAGCTTGTCCATTAGTCTCTGAAAATGCAAACGATGAGATTCAGCCCTCAGCTGCTCGAATTCAGTTTTGCCATCTAGTCTTTGTTATTACTGTTTATGTTTCCTTCTTTTTAACTCTAAACGGCTTTGGCACGGTTCTTTTTTCATCCTGTACGTCCTCTATAATTCAGCTTCCCCTTTAAAGATGGAAATTACAAATGACTTTGCTAATTCGAATCATTTGGTTAATTTCAAATAGTCATTGACAATGTAGTTTGTTCACTTTATTCTAAGCAATTATATCAGCATTGAAATGCACTTCAGTACGTTGATGTGAACGCATCACTGTTTATACAGCCACAACGTTCAACCAGTTCTTAATGTTTACTGTTACAGTTGGTTGCTGGTACAAGCTGTTACACTCAGTTCAGTGCAAAACGAGGCCTCTCTAAACACTGTGCGTAGGGCTAATAGCTCAGCAAGAAACTATGTGCTATTTAAGTCATTGCGATCAGTTCTATGGATATTTTGTTGTTTTGGTAAGCTTTTAACAAGGAACTAAGGGTTGAGTTGACAGCCATGCTTTTAGTCACCTTTGATGGGAGCTCCACTGCTAAAAGCTGCTTATCCAGTTGCGGACAGTGATGGTTGAGTGTAGTCAGTTCAGTCTGATGATTTGGACAAGAGTTGCTTATACATGTATTAAAAAAAAATTCTGTCCTGTCCATTTAAGAAATGGCATGAATGGAAAGGAAAATAAAACTACATTAGTGGAACCAGTTTTGTTTACATTATGTGAAACGAAATTACTTAAGTGTGAATGCTCCAGAGAATAATTTTATGGCCTTGTCAACCTGAATCAGTAGTTAAAGGTAAATTATAATCTACAATATAAAAGACTCATGACAGTTATAAGTACAGAGTATCATCACTGTGTGGCAGCTCCTCTCGCTCTAAATTATGACAATGTTTTATTCACATTCAAATCTTTTTTATAATATTTTACCCTTTCCCGTGCAATCTTCACATTATAGCTTCTCCCTCTTCTCTCTCGCTCCTGCAGTGATGGATGGGCAGACCGTTACGAGGTTGTGGAGGGTTATGAGCAAGAAGCAGAGGGAGGAATCACTATGAAGCTGCAATCAGAGGTGGTCAAGTCCTTTGATGACTACTACCTGAAGCTGCGTCTGGACACCAACACTAGGAACCCCTGGTTCCCCGAGTTCTGGCAGTACCGTTTCCAGTGCCGCCTGCTGGGTCATCCACAGGAGAACAAGAACTACAAGAAAGTCTGTTCCGGTGGGTGACAACAGAGAAATTCATATTTTTGTTGTTTGTAAATAAGAGGCAATTTTTGTGACACATGAATAGGCAAACAGTTTTTTTTTCTCATGTCGTGCTCTCAGGCATCATCCTCTATTCATTCATTCAGCTGTCAGTGAGAGTAGAGGGTTAAATCTGAGTGCAAAACCGAATAATAACAAAAACTGTATTTTTTTTCTGTTTTCCTCCCTGAACATTTTCTCCCTTTTTCTCTCAAACAGGTGATCACGGTAAATTGAGTTCTTGACTTGTTAACAGCATTTAAATCACAATTCAAAATTACGCACCAAATCCAATTTAAAAAAGTAAGCAAATGAACACTGCAATCAAAATAATATTAAAATGAATTGCTCAGCTTGCTTTTAATCAAATGATGATTCAAATCAATTAGTGGTTTGTGATGACTGTTACGATCTCAGAGCACTGCAGTCATAGCTGCTTTTCTGCTGTCTTTGTATCACATTTGTACATACCTCTTTTATTCCAAAGACCTTCAAGGTGGTAAGTGCATTTTTCTAGCCATTACCATGGTAATGATTTTTTTTTTTTTTTTATCAGAACTGCACCTGCACTCTGCAAGCATTTGACTCCTCCAAGACAGGAAGAGTTTGACTGATGCTTTACTAAAAACAAACATCTCTGTAATGTCTTAAATATGATTTAGTCAAATGAGGAGATGTGTTCATCCTGGCAGTCTAAGGCTCTCAGCTGGAGTAAGGGGTTGTATCAGTCAAACTCTGATGTGGAGCACTGCGATTGTTTATACTGAATGAAGAATAAAAAGAAAATGGCCTTACACTACACTGCACAAAGGAATGGCTCACTAAGCACACACTGTTCACCCAAACAGCTGGAACACCTTAAACGATGCTGGTGTCTATTTAAATTGATCACACCCTTTCTTTTCCACTGTATATGCATGTTGATGTCATAGACAAAAAAATCTATATTTTAAATGCACTGTCTATGGGAAAAGAGAAATTTAAATCCATTCTTAAACTCTGGAAAAAGTATCTTCATGCTGGGATCCAAAAAAAAAAGCACAATTTCTACTTTTATTTAAAAATCCTCCAAAACACTGGGGTTAGACTGTGGGACAGTGCCTTTAGATGGCTGATAATGGTGAAGTACAACTTGGCATCCAGAGTCTTGGGATTTTCCCAGACAGCAGTTGTTCTCCAAATCTGTTTCTTACTGAGCTGTGGACTTGTTGTGATTTCCTTGTATGCTAATATATTTTGCTGCAAAAGATGGTTCTGTTTTGCAATATATTCCCCATGTCTGGTTCAAATTTCGTCATGCATTGTGAAAAACACCAGATTTTTTTGCAGCACAATATTTATCTTGCCTTTAATCCCACAGTTGAACTGTCCTTGACACAGATTAACTGTTTGACGCTCTCTTCTTTTCCTCTCTAACAGGAAATGAAAGTCTGCATGAAAACTATATTCAAGATAGTAAGATGGGCTTTGTCATCAATGCCATCTATGCCATGGCTCATGGCCTCCATGATATGCACAAGGAGTTGTGTCCAGGGCAGACGGGGCTCTGTGAGGCCATGGACCCCATCGATGGCAGCAAGCTTCTGGACTACCTCTTAAAGACATCCTTCAGAGGAGTCTCAGGGGAGGAGATTTATTTTGATGAAAACGGAGACACCCCAGGAAGGTAAGAGGATGAGGAGGGTGATAAGAATGTATAAAAATGCAGGATGATGGAAATAGAGAGTTCAGATCATCAACTTGGTTAAAATCTGTGAATTTCTGTCTTCTCACACTCTCCTACTCATTAGCACACGTGCACATGCACACACTTGTGCACCAATCTTGAGCACGAAAGGATGTAATTAGTTTGGACTGGAACAGATTCAGTGGATTGTCCGCTGTGGCAGCCGCTTTCATCTCTCTTCAGTCCAACAGACAGCATTTGACAGTCAGAAAACACAGCCTTGTCATTCCTCCGTCAGCTAGAGGTCAGGTAGAGCACATCCTGCTTCAATATGAAAATGAGGCCACAATGTGCACTGGCATGAGCTCTCTATGTCACACTAACAGGGTTGTAAGCCATTTAAGTGACTTTGGATAAAAAAAAAGGTTTGCTAAGCTGTGGAATCGTTATCATTAAATTACCTGTCACTCTCACTTTCTCCCCTCCCTCTGTATCTCCGTCTTCCTCACTCCTCTGTGTAGTAACACTACATCTTTCTACTTTGTCCCACATTTTGTCTTATTTTCTTCCTTACTCACTTAATAAACTAATTTCCTCCGACTCTCTGCCTCTGTCCATCCAGGTATGACATCATGAATTTACAGAATGTGGGTGATGGTCGCTATGACTATCTAAATGTGGGCTCCTGGCATGAAGGCATCTTGAACATTGATGACAACAAGCTGTGGATGAACAGCAGCGACATGGTCCGCTCAGTCTGCAGTGAGCCCTGCTCCAAAGGACAGATAAAGGTAGGAATCCAAATCCCCCTTAGAGCAAATTCTTTGTTGTTAAATTAACTCTGCCAAAGTTAATTTAGTCAGAAAAACCTGAAGTCTGAAAAATCAATAGTCATTAACAGTGGAGAATTTGCTTTGTGACTCTGGAGTGTGTATAAGTAAATACCAGGAGAGCTAATTTAGCACTGATTCTATTCTGCTAGCTAATTCTTATTGTAACAAGTAGATGAGATTAGCCAGGTACACACAAACAACAAGTTTCACTAGTCAAGTACTTTGTCAATTCTTGTTGAAAAATGTCCTTTCCAAGTTGACTTAGAGTCTACAGCTGAACTAATGGCGGTGTGAGGCTGTACTTAACTCTGCAGTGCTCTGAGCTAAATGCTATTGTTAGCATGCTAACATTTATTTAAACTTTATTTAACCAGGCAGTCTCGTGGAGATTGCTCAAATATTACATATCAGCTACCTGCTGATCACCAAAGTCATTAGGATTCAGTCCTTGGGGACTATGAATGTCTCAATTTCATGACAATCCATCCAGTGGTTGTTGGGATATTTCAGTTTGCATCAAAGTGGTGGATGAACTGACCTGCCAACATTGCCATCCATGGATTTCTGCCGCTGGTGTGGCTAAAAATAAGCAGATTTCAATCAGTTACGATAGATGGTATTTCCCCTGTGCTCTTAAATAATTGTCTTTACTGGTAACTATGTCACCGCTTGGATTTTATTTGCAGTTCCAGCAATAAATCTTGACACGTTGCATTTGTTCTCTTTGGTAGTCATCCAACGCATTTTCAGCTGGCAGTAAACTTTAAGGATGTTACTCTGGGATGTCCTACATTTTGGATCCCTGCTTCATCAATTAGTTATTATACAAAAATTCTCCATGAAGGAGAAAAGAATTCACAATATCAGTTTCAGTAAACACGATTGAGAAAGAAGTACTTTCAAGTCAAATCATTCCGTATTATTCACACAAGGTGTAAAAAATGAATTCCTGTGCTATTCATCCCACCTAGCTGAGGAGAAGACCAGCTCGGGACAGTAAATAATAAGAGCTGGTATTGAGCCCAGTTTGTAGAAATGCCCTGGTTTGCTTCATCTGGGGCTGATTGTTTTCAGTCTAGCTATACACTAAGTCGCCCTGAGGGAGGGTGCATCCTCTCTCCTGGCTGCTCATGCTTCCCCCTCTATCTGCTTTGTTTCCTGCCCCACTTATCACCCTGCTTTACATATCACAGTGCTAGTAACAGCTGCCCTGGGAGCAGAATGTAAATGCAACTGGCCTTATTTTATAAACAGTGTGTCTGGGGCTCAAGAAAAGAAAACTACACCAACATATCCTCGTCTTTGATATCCCCTTGATGCTGATTACTTATTTAGGTTGCTTTGGGTGTGATGTGCTTCTTGTGATGGTTTGATCAGTGTTGTGACTGGTGACTAAGATTACCGTAACCCCTCGTTGTTGATGTATGGCCTCTCTGTGTGCAGGTGATTCGAAAGGGCGAGGTGAGCTGCTGTTGGATCTGCACCACATGCAAGGACAATGAGTACGTCCAGGATGAGTTTACCTGCAAAGCATGTGAGCTGGGATGGTGGCCCGATGATGAACTGGCAGGTAGGAGAGGGAAAACCAATTATGCTTTCATGTACAATATTCATCCATCTTCTTTATTTTTATCCCTTAATCAACCCAGATTCATTCATTTACTTTTCATGTATTTGCGGCTTGCTAACCCACCCTGTGCACAATCTCTTATCAGCACATTTACATCTTGTAACATCAGTTTCACTGAAAACAGCGCAAACACTTTCATTTTGACTATTTTGTGTTTTCAAAAATTGTCCTCACCCATCACCCTCCTCATACTTCACACCCTGACACCTCCTTTTGCTGATGCTTTTCATCATCCAGTTCCTATGACCCTGCTCTGTTAGCTTTCTCAACCTCCACACTACTTTCCAAAAAGTGACACTGCTCACTTCCCTCCTCCCCGCTCTTTGCCTTGTTGTGACCTAGTGGTTGTTTTGACAGCGATTTATAGAATTGAGAGGAGCACTCAGTTCCCAGGTGTGAAATCCTATTACTGCCATGAGAGGCTTGGGGATACATTTCAGCAGTCTGTCGAGGAAGAAATTCTCCCTTCATTCTCATTACGTGTCCCCGTCTGGAGAATACTAATAGAGAGAGTTGGTATCCTATTCATAGAGTGAGGCTGTACTGCCCATATGTTCACTCACATGCTCATTTAGGGCAGATTTTTTAAACACTTTTATTTTTGGCTGGACTGCTACAGCGGGGCCAGCCTTATAAACAGGTCAGTCGCTCACTGACTGAGTGACTGACTGAGTATTCAAGTTACACCGTTGGTCAGCCAAATGCCGTGGGACTGAGTGATGACGTTACACCATTGGCTGGCCGGCCGAGTTTTAGGGCTTCCCTGCTGGTCATATTGCTCTTTCAAAATGATTTAGCACAAACAAGCAGTGCTGCCAACTTAGCGCCTTTGTCGCTAGATTTCTCGACTTTTCAGACCGCTTTCACAACTTTTACGAATAAGTACCTAGCGACTTTTTGGACAAGATTTAGCTACTATTCTGCAGAAGAGAGTCACCAGTTTTGCACCGCGAGCATGAGGTCAGACTTTCCCTCCGTAGGCACACCTCTCTATGCTGACCACACAGCAGCTGACGTGAATTAGCTCCTAGGTTTCTCTCTGAGTTATAATTTTACAAGTAAATATAGCTGAAATCACAGTGGAGCTGATGTCTTTAATGTATGTGTTTGGTGATTTTGTCAGACAACATCGCGGCTGTAAAATCGGGATTTTAGCAGCAGCAGAGCAGCAGCTTGGAATTGGCTTGGAAGTGACTGCTGGTTCCCATCTAGTCTTAACAGGCCATGTTTCAGTCACTAGTTCTTGCTCAGTCGTCTTACAACAGAGAGAAAAACATGTAAATGAGAACAGCTTTATTGGGAATTCAGCTGTATTAAAATGCTGCATATAGCACAGAGAGTAGGAGAGGAGCAAACAGATAAAGGGCTGAAACCAGCTGACACTGGGCAGAATGCAAATAGCGTCTGATGAGGTCCAGCCATACACTAGGTCTACTATGGTAGTCTTGTTTACCATCATTTCATTATGCTGCTTAAAGTCAAATATAAATTTGCCAAGAGAAAATGTACAACAAAACAGTGAGCTTTGTTTCTGAATTATTCAAAGGTCTTCTCAGAGCTTATACATGACAGAATAGAGGTTTTCGGAGGAATAAGGGATTTGAGGATTGTGTAAGAATGGCTACAGATAAGTGCGTTCCATCTTTACCACCCCTGTCCGCTTGCACACAGTGACACCGATGCCTCCGTGAGCTAAGCTGGGTGGGTGGTCAAAAGAAAACAGGCAACAGTTTGCTGCAGTGTGCTTCAGACACTTTCCCCGAAAGTGTGCCTCAGTGTGCTTTTGCAGGAGTGCCTCTAAATAATACTTCAGTGTAACAATCAGTTTACACCTCGATATTCACATTTGTACCTTTCACATTTTGTGTTGAAGCTTCCTGAGGCGACAAGCATTTTAGAATGTCAGATTTCTCATGATTTGACATATTGCGAGTTAGTATGCAGACCCAGGAGTGGGTTTCTGCGAGCATAGCCTCGCCCGTGATGGCAATGACTGTAATGCTATTAGCAGCAGCATGTAATTTATGGAGTGTTAAGCTGGGGAAGTCTAAGGATGTCAGTTTTCTCCCATTAAGCTCTACAAACTTCCTCTGCATGTTTGGATGACGAGTATGCAACTAGTGCATCATGACAGAGTTGACACACATAATCACGTGGCTACACTTACACATTTGGCGCAATATGAAAACGAGAGAGAAATCTGACAGAATTGGAGCTTTGGGATGTGTGTGATGACACATTTTAGGCCATCTTGGAAGACTATGGTCCCTGCTACACACCTGACTTCCCTCGTGTCTCCAAATCTGTGCTGATCTCCTTTTCCTCCACCTCCCTCCTGTCTGCTCATTGGTTCTTTTCTCTGTTCTAATGTACCTTTCATTCACAAAAATGTGCTACAACACCAACAAAAAATTTACCTGACATCTCATCTTCTCTTTCCAGGCTGTCAGCCCCTGCCTCTGAAGTATCTCGACTGGGCGGATGTGGAATCCATAGTCGCCGTGGCTTTCTCGTGCGTTGGCATCCTAATCACCTCCTTTGTCACCTTTGTGTTCATCCAATACCGTGATACACCTGTGGTTAAGTCCTCCAGTAGGGAACTCTGTTATATCATCTTGGCGGGAATCTTCCTGGGCTACATATGTCCATTTACATTAATTGCCCGTCCCTCCGTGGCGTCCTGCTACTTGCAGCGGCTCCTGGTGGGCCTTTCATCTGCCATGTGCTACTCTGCCCTGGTGACCAAAACTAACCGCATTGCCCGCATTCTGGCTGGCAGCAAGAAGAAGATCTGCACCAGGAAGCCCCGTTTCATGAGCGCCTGGGCCCAGGTGATCATCGCCTTCATGCTGATCAGTGTGCAGCTAACTCTGGAGATCACGCTCATCATTCTGGAGCCTCCTGAGCCCATCAAGTCGTACCCAAGCATACGTGAGGTCTACCTCATCTGTAACACCAGCAACGTAGGCATGGTGGCGCCACTGGGCTACAACGGCCTACTTATCATGAGCTGCACCTACTATGCCTTCAAGACGCGGAACGTCCCTGCTAATTTTAATGAGGCTAAATACATCGCCTTTACAATGTACACTACCTGCATCATCTGGTTGGCCTTTGTGCCCATCTATTTTGGCTCCAACTACAAGATCATCACCACATCCTTCTCTGTCAGCCTGAGTGTCACAGTAGCACTGGGGTGCATGTTCACCCCCAAGATGTACATTATCATTGCCAAACCAGAGAGGAACGTCCGAAGCGCCTTCACCACCTCTGATGTGGTGCGAATGCACGTTGGAGATGGCAAGTCTGCTCAATGCGGAAGCAACAGCTTCCTCAACATGTTCCGACGGAAGAAGCAGGGATCCGGCAATGCAAAGTGAGTGACCTTTTATGTTGTTTATCTTGATTGTTGTTTCCTGCGGTATCAAAAAGATGAGATGCCTAAACACTCAAATGGTGCAGTGAGCTTTCCAAAGATGATCTATCAAATATTTGCAAGTAACTTGCAGTCGCTTATTTTTTGATATCACAAGAATATTTGAATGTTTATGCATAATGTTAATAGTCTAATTTTTACTTCCCACTACCCCGGTCTATGTAAAACTAAATTGATACATTGATTTAGATACAGCTCTTTATACGGCACATCCCCCTCCCCCTGAGAATAATATTTTATCAATGCAATTAAGCTAAATTTAGAAGAAAAGTCAAGGCAGGACGTTCTGCTGTCATTCATTTAAAGCTAGTGGGCCGTGCTAACGTGTCATTGATTATTAAAGTATAGTTTTCACACATTTCAACTAGATTTAAGACTTGCATATAACTTTTTTGAGATCCACAGCAGTGACACGTGGACAGGTGTCTAAAGTAAGGAGCGGGGCAGAGTATGAGAGTGATCCCAATATGTTTACGTGTTGTCTCTCACCCTTGCTATGCAGCCTTTCTAGTCTTCTAACCCTTGAACCTTTTAAACTGAGCAGCACACTGTCCGCAGAGTGTCGAGGCTGGCAAATGTTTTGGCACGGGAGGTCATTCAACTCCTTTCCTGGAGAGCTGCACTGTCACCTGGGACACAGATATTTTATAGTTATGTACAACCAGTGGAGAAATTTAGACACTCACCAGCCACATAATCATAAACTGATCGTAGAGGATAGAACTCAGCTTGCCCAAAAGTTTATAAGCTGAAATTTTCTGCACATTTTCACGCTATGCAGCACAACAAAGAGGTGGAAACCTGTTTAATGTATTTAGCCATTGCATTTAGTTATGCTTGATTTTGATGAGTGAAATAAAGGAAAGGGATGTTTTCCGTTTAACAAAGACTTCCAGGCTGGTTGAAGTATCTGGTGAATTAAATGTATGATTTGCCTCCTGTCACTCCTTTGCTGGCAATGGCAAGAAAAAAGAAGTATTTTGACACTGCAGCCCTCCAAGAGAGAGATTTGCCACCCTACTGCTTTTGGTTTATCCTGAATTAACCTCACATTTAACTTTTCTCAGCATGGACGACCCTCCCCTCCCCACTTCCCTAACTAATCACATTAGAGCCAGTCCTAACTCATTCTGCGCTAAACTCTGTCGTGTTCAGACCAGTTCAGACACCTGCAGAAACACTTATTACGAATGCATGCGTCCCATTTTAACCATATAAGCAAATAGTCAGACATGAGGAAATGAGCTGGATGGCTCCTAATCCTGTGAGCTAAATGTCTGAAGCAATTTGAAGATCATAATGCTGTCTGCAGCACATTATGAATCACTTTGTTTGTGAAGTGCCACAGTTGATAAATGTAATGCTCCTGAGAGCTCACGAGTGAACACCTTAGCAAAGCTGTTAATGTCATGTGGTTAAGAAGTATTTTAACATGCATCAGAAATGTTGAAATGCTGCTGCTCTTTTGTGTTCTGTTGCTGCTGTGTTGATGTTGTTTTTCTGTCTCCACCTCCTGGTTTCCTGTGATAGTAACTTGGGTCTTTATCTCGTTCATAGTTCTAATGGCAAGTCTGTGTCATGGTCTGAATCAGGTGCAAGACACCCTCCGAGGGGGGGGAATGTGTGGCACAGACTGTCTGTGCATGTGAGGAAACAGGAAGCCGGCTTGAATCAGATGGCGGTCATCAGGCCCCTAACTAACACCCCCGACCCCCACAGTTGTGAGCCCTCCACCCGCGACCTTGGCACAGACCCGCATCTCCCCCAAGAACCACCTGGCGCTAAGCCTCTGTACAACCTGGTGGAGGAGGACGACGAGGGTGACGTGCAGCGCCCCCTCTGGACTCCGTCTTGCTCTGGACAGATGCAAGGGCTGGAGTCCAATTTAGATAAGCCGGCTTCTTATTTGCCCTCTCATTTGACGGGCCGCACTACAGAGCGCTTGCAGGGGGCTGTGGTGGACACACACAGCTCCCATGTCCCTGCACTGAATGACCACACCGCCAGGGAGGCAGTCCCTGCCAACGAGCCTTTGAGCTTGACACCTTCTCAGCTCCCTCTGGCCCCACAAGTGGGGGAGTTTGAAGCGGAGGGACCTGAGGACGAGGAACTGGACCTCTTACACAGCTACATTTACCATGCCAAGGAGGAGGGGGAGGGGGAAGACGGGGAAGGAGAGGGTTTAACTCAGAACAAGCCAACTCTGGAGGATTCCCTAGCGCTATCTCCTCCCTCCCCCTTCAGAGACTCTGTGTGTTCGGGGGAGTCTGTCAGCGGCTCCCCCGTCATCGAGTCGATGCTCGGTAGCCCTCCGAGCTCAGTCTACACCTCAAACATGCTCCGAGACTTCGCACACAGCTCCTCAACACTGTGAGAGCAAAACAGGCGCTGACACAGTGGCTGTCGGCACAATTATACATCACACAGACATGCATTTCCATATACAGGTACATGGACACACACATGCAAACCTATACAGATACATACAACATTATTTACCTTTCAAAAACATTTATTTTTTGCTCTGTCATTCGCTTGCTTGTATTTATTACTCTGCTTTTTATCAGTAAGAGGTTAATTCAAACTATAAGTAAAGAAACACCTGGAATCATCCATGAGTGCTTACATTTCTGAAAGGCTGTCAGTGCACAAAGCCTTTCTGTAAAATGTAAAAACTGAGAACAGTGCCAAATCTAATCAGCTCTCGTGCCAAATTCTGATGAATTAAGCAACACTGAGAATCATAATAAAGGATGTAGCTGCACTTTTCATAGTGGCACTGCAATGAAATGGTCTACAAGAAAAAAAATGTAAAGAAAAGCCCAGTTATGTGAACATTGTAAGACACAACCAGAGACCAAACTGCAGTCCTTAGATAAGCTCTGCTTCTCTCTGCTGCACATGTGCAGGTCTGTTCCTGTGTGTAGCGGTCGCAGCTGCATCACAACAAACAAAACAAACAAAACAACAATTTGCTGTCCGCCCTTTTTTTCATGTATTAATTTCACCTCAGCTTTCTCTCATCAGACCTCGCTGCAATTTAAATATTACAAAGAGCTAGATTAACAAGACAAGTGCAGTAACTTGGTTGAATATTACTTTAACTGTATGTGTTGCAAGGTGTGCTCAGCATCACAAAAATATTATTGCTGGACTGAGATTCCACTGAAGACTCGCGCTGTACGATATGTGATATGGATATAATGTGCCAATCCAAAATGTTATCAACCTACATCCCTGCTTTCAATTCTTACGATGTAGCTGATACAGGTTAGCGTGATTGTAGATGATGGCGATGTTGTTTATTCAGTTTACACTCAATCATAACCCTGAGAACAAGTTTTATGAGCATGGGATGTGATAAAAGTGAGTTTGCTGTGTCATTGTAATGGAAAACACAGTACTTGTACAAGTTCTCAAAGTTTGTAATACTGTTAAGCCATCTCTTGTTTTTCACACAGGTGGTATGTTTGTAATACTGATAAATGTTTCTATATTTAGAATGTCAACTTGAAAAAAAAGAAGAGTTTATACATTTTGAAACTGTCCTGAGATACTTGTCAAGGAGCAGTGTGTTTGGTTTTTGGGTAACTTTTAAGCTAACTTGAGTCGACTGTATCCTCTTGAAAATATTCAGTTGTAAAAGTAACCAATGATTAGTTGCTTCTTGTAATGACATTATACATGTTTCAATTTTGCTTCAATCTTGCATTATAAACTTAAGTAGTTTACTTGAGGTTAAGTTTCTTAGTTCTTTATCTATAAGAATGCAAATAATTTCAGAGTACAAGACTATACAGTGCATAGTGCAATTGTATTGTATTTCCAAATGTTTTTAGTCTATTATAGTGTAAGCTGTTAACTGATTTTAACCAATGTAAAATATATACGAGGGTGCCACCTGTTTAACACTGTCAAATCTAGAATGAAAATAGGCCTTTATGTTTTGGGCAAGCTGAACAATGCTGTAAAATAAAAAACTATTTATATTAAGAAGACTGATTACTGCCTGCAATAGGAGACCATTTGGGGTTCTTGAGAAGTTTTCAAGGCAACTGTAGCAAAATTAATAAGTTTTTAATGAATCACTTTTCCCCACATGTTGGATTCTTGTTTCTTTTATCTGAGGTAAATAAATCCCAGTCTCTTTGTTTGATTGGTTGATGGTCATGACATTTAATATGAAGAAGTTTTGGAGTTTCAATGTTTTGTTGTTATTTTGTTTGTTTTTTGTAGTTTTATTTTATTTTATTATTTTTTTTTGGGGGGGGGGGGGGGGGGGGGGGTTACTGTAACCGCAAAAGGAGGAGGAAGTTAGAAAAACATTGAGATTCCCTGACATTTCCGGGTCCTATGACATATCAGGTGGTTACAGGCAGCAGGAGGAGGAGGAGGGTGGAGGAGGAGGAGGAGGAGACGGAGAGTTAGAGTTAGAAAAGGGGGAGACAAATGTAATTTCTGTTGCATCTGGCCATCAGCTCTCTGACCAGCCCAGTCCAGAGCAGCTCCTCACAGGGAAAGCCTTTATGAGCGAGCAAGTGGAAGTGATCTGAGTTTTTGAGCTAAGTCGTCAGTGTCAGTGTCAGCATGGCCGGGGGCTCGGTGTCTGAGTGTAAGGAGTACTTGTTCAAAGTGCTGGTGATCGGGGAATTAGGCGTCGGGAAAACCAGCATCATCAAACGCTACGTGCACCAGCTTTTCTCGCAGCACTACAGGGCGACGATCGGGGTCGACTTTGCACTTAAAGTAATCAACTGGGACAGCAAAACGCTGGTCAGGTTACAGCTGTGGGACATCGCAGGTAAGCAGACAAAACACAGTCAGAGGCTTTTGGAGTGTAGTTGTGATGTCAAGCTCAAGTTTCGCTGCGTGACACATGGAGGGGGAAGTTTCACTCTCAACTCAACGTGGCCAGCTCAAGAGTTCCCGACTTACTTCACAATATGTAGTAGACATTGTAGATGACATTGCACATGTTTCTCAAAAAGCTGTCAAGAATGTAAAACTTTAAATTCCCAGGCGGCCCTGAAGTGAAAGAAGCAGGATAGGAATGTCCAGCAGAAAAAACAACAACAAAAAAAACCGGCTGATCATGTCTGCTCGTTGTCTTTTCCACTTAATGATCATGGCATCTCATAATTGTCCGAGGAATGTAGGTCACGTTGTTATTACAGTCTGAGCACACCCCCCTCCTCTCCCCCCACCGCTAACAATGAAACTCACCATAATATTCTTGTAATATTTTCTCTGGGGATTAAATATGTGTTTATGGGGCTTAATAAGAGACTTTACAGGCCCTTATCTTTATTTCAGGCTATTATTCATGTTGTAGTGTCACTGTAGTAGTCTTCAAATGTCCCTGTGTGTGTGTGTGTGTGTGTGTGTGTGTGTGTGTGTGTGTGTGTGTGTGTGTGCGCGCGCGCGCGCACAGTCCCCTGTTATCCCTGTGTTTCTGAAAGGATTTCACTAAACTTGTGTAACTCTTCTTCTGAGCTGCCAACCTTGGCACACACTCCAACCTGTGCATTCCAGCAGCTTTTGTTAGCAAGCGCAGAGAGAAATCAGAGCAGAGTAAATAAAAGTTTTCCGCATGCAGGCGGCCTCAGTCAAGCTCTCACTGTTTGTCAACTGCAGGCATGATAATATCACACTGGAAACGAGGGAGTGTGAGAGTGACATGCTTGAAAGGGCAGGTGAAAGGGGAAGTGAGCAAAGATGAGAACCAACCGGCAAAATGACTTAACTTTTAAAATCACAAGTGTCGACCAGGCCGATGCAGATGCAGTTACAGTTCAGTCAGCAGGAATGAGGGTGTAATGAGGGGTGTTGGGTGGGTGAGGGGTGTCTGTGATGTCCCATTAGCCTCTGTCTTTTCATGTTTTATCTGGAGCGTCTTTATAGCCAAAAATACATCTGACGTTAATGCTTGTAAAAATTGGTTGGTCACATATACTGGAACTCATAAGGCTAATTTACAGTGGATATTTTTGTGTTAGGTGTAATGAGATCACATGGTTTAAGGGGCGTGTGTGTGTGTGTGTGTGTGTGTGTGTGTGTGTGTGTGTGTGTGTGTGTGTGTGTGTGTGTGTGTGTGGTCTTCCGTCATGCAAATGCCAACTAGTTTTCTTTTCTCCCTTTTGCTCTTGCTGGCAAAAGTTCGAAGGATTGTGTCTGCCTTTAGGCGAAAGTTAGGACCTTATTTAGTTGGAGTTATAACTGGATTCATAAATAGCAAAGGAATTATTTAAATTGTGGCAGTTTACAAATACAATTTGTGTCGACTTGCTTTGTCTGTCACGGGATAGACCCCCACTAAACAGTCCTGATCTCACGTATGCAGAGGGACAGTAAGGGTGGTTATTCATTCTCTGAGATGCCGGTATTTAAAGTAATGAGTAACTAAAGGTTTATCTCCTGTGTGTGTGAAGAATATGTTTACATTGTTGTTCAACATGTACACGGAATATATAGTTTTTTGTGTTATTGATAAATCTCTATTTTATGTCATTATTAATTGTTAGGTCTGTAAAATGTCAGGAAAAAAGTGAGAAATGTTCATGACAATATCCCAAAAGAGAAGTTGACATATTTAAATATCTTGCTTTGTCTGACCAGCTGCCCAACACCAAAAGATAGTCAGTTTGCTGCCATAAATAACTAAAACAAAGTAAATATTCAGATCTGAGAACCTGGAACTGGAGAAAATTTTCATTTTATCTTAAAAAACTTCCTTAAATGAGTAATTTGTTATCAAAATTTGCTCTCTATCAAGTAATCCACCAATCGTTTCAGCTCTAAAAGAATGTGACAGTTGGTCTTTCTAACAATCATCTAACGGTAATTCAGGGAGGTTACATGTAAGTTAGAACTTAAAACATAAGTTACACTTTACTTCACTTGCTAAAAACCCACCTCTGATTTTGTTTGGTGACATACAGATTTGTGTAATTAGTCGTGTAGAGATGGGATGGTAAATTGTCAGCTGTCATCAAGATTGGACTTTGTGTTCACAAATTATGGCTCATTTTCCCATAAATGTACCACACCCTTGTGCTGCTTGACCAATGGCAACAAAAAAAAAGAAAAGAAAAAGAAATACAAGTAGTAATAACATGATCCCAGGTCATGGGTTTCTGAACATGATGCACATGCCACAGTTGGAGACCGCAGCGAACTACATTATGCAGGAGAAGTCTGCAAAATCAAGCTTTTCCAGGTTAGTAATAGTGGTGTCAAATGACAACGTGCAACTGATTTAGTATGCACCACAGAGGACAGGGATGTTTCAAGTACATCCTGTTCAAACGATCCTGGCTGAAAGTAGCAGTTGTAGCTTATCATCAAGCCCACTACACTTTATTGCCAGAGTAGAGAGATTTTTAATCTATTTTGAAAGTCCGCTGCTGCGGGTCACATCCACTGCATGAAGAAGCTGAGATTAAATGGTAGGTTTACATGTTTTCAAATCTGTCTTAAAACAAAACTCACATGCCCACATTGAGCCGCTGTCATTTTTCTTCCTTGAGCCTGATATTAGCTTCATGTTTGTACAAAATGAGGAACGTAGATTTTGTCCTTGTCTCTTTATATTGGAATCGTGTTAGGATGGGATCTGTACACGGCCCGTATGGACGGGGGAGAGCAACTGTAGCAGCAGTAGCGCTGTCAGAGGGCATGTGGGTGTTGTTTTAAGACGGAGTTGAAAAATGTGAACCTGTCTTTTTGAATGATGTTTCTTTCCTGTTGAAATAAGAAATGATTAGCTCTGCCTCTAGATATGTTCTATTCTTACTTTTGAACATGGTTGTGCAGGTCAGGTCCATCCTCTCCCTCCATCAAACGGAGCTCATATGCTGAGACAGATCAGGACAGATGGTTAGGAGACTGCTGTTTTTATATTTATTCCATCGCTTACAGTGGTGACAGAAAGGGGGTGGACAGTTGTGTGTGTGTGTGTGTGTGTGTGTGTGTGTGTGTTTTGGGGGCTGGGGGGTCGCCACAACAACTTGCATGTCTGTCACAGACTGATTGGCAGTGAGGGCTGCGTGCCCCCCCCACCCCCCCTCCCGTCACTTGGGCCCTGGCAGCACGAGCTCAGCGAGCAGGGGCATCTGTGACTGAGTGCCAGGGACGGCCGTCTGCCTGTCACAGCCAGACAGCACTCGATCAGAGGATCTGCGAGGGTAAATAAAACACTTTCACACATACACACGTAGATAGACCGATATCATTCACAGAGACGAGGGAACGCACTTTGCACATGCCGCTTACATCCACACGCCCTGACCAGAGAGAAGAAAGTTTGAGGTGAGATGACACGGATGCTAAACCTCATTATTGACACCTACACCAAGGCCTGGCCTGAGGACACTCCGAGGATAGAATAAGTAATGAAACGTGTGTGGGTGTGAAGGAGTGAAAGCTGGAGGTATATTTGCCAAGTCATTAAGACCAGCCATTAAGCCATTTAATCGTGCAGGAAAGGAGGAGGAATTATCTTCTTGGCAACACTGAGAGCAACTTCAGAGTTGTTGTCTTTTACCAACCTTAATAATGATTACAGTCTGGGAGGAATGATAGTAATCAGAGGCCTGTACAAGATGGGGTGGGGGGTGGAGGGTGGGGGTGGGGGCACCGTGGAAGTCAATGTGATTCTTGTGGCTTTCCAACCCCCTTTCACCCAGAATTGCTATTCTCTCCTGGACTCGTCTAAGCCGGTGGACAGGATGATTACCACCGTGGCATAAAGCAGAAAAGCCAGCACCTTGTAAGACCAAACATTCCTGTAGAGGCAGAAAGTTGCATATTTAATTGGATGTGTGCAGTGGTTCCCATCACAGTGATGAGTCTCAGTCCTGAAAAACCTAATTTTACCCTGAACTCTGATAAACTCCTCTCTTTCTTTCAAACACTGATGTTTCTGCCAAGTAAATCTGAAGGGTCACAAGATGATTAAAGGGACAATAATAAAAACGCCAAATTGAATTTATTTGTTCTGTCTTTTGTCAAATCTTTGCTTTTCTCCTTAAATATTGGATACTTGTACCTTCAAAAGAAACAAAAACTGTTAGAAATGGATTTAATCAACAAATCAGTGCTAATGATTATTTCCATTATCAGTGAATCTTCTGATTATTTTCTTGACTGATTGTTAAATTGTTGGATCTATAAAATGTTAGAAAACGTGACAAAAAATATCTTCAAATGTGCTTGTTTTGTCTGACTGACAGTCTAAAGATATAGATATTAAAGATATTAATTTTACTATCACATAAGACAAAGACGAGCATGTTTGACTTTTTTTTTCTTTCGCTTGAACAATTACTGAAACAATTAATTATCAAAACAGTTGCTGATAAGTTCTCTGTTGCTCAACTAATTGATTAATCAACGAATTGTTTCAGCTCCAGTTGGGAACCACAGAGAGAAACATAATTGCTGCCAGGCAATTTAGCTCCATTTGACACTTAGAGCCGTGCATACTAAATGTGACATTGAGACCGTTTCAAGCACGATGTGTGACGAACATATGGCGCCACTGTCGATGGAGCAAAGAACTAAAACTGCAACAGAACTATAAATAGCAGAAAAGACGATGTATTCGTTCTTTTAGTGAGGTGTTGGGCCGCTATACGAGCCACCAGAACAGCTTCCGTGCTCCAGTTAGTGTTCGGAAGCATCTTCTTTTACGCTCTTTTCACGGAACAGTATGGGCAGTAGTTTTTCTCTGTCACTGTACTTTACTTTGACAGCAGCCCAGTTGTAAGTTGATTATTTTCGTTGAAAGGGTAGCTTCCTCAACCAAACACTAAATAGAGATTAAGACTAAGAAACCTTTCCGCGCCTGTGCTGAACTGTTAAGACGGGTCGGGCCAACGCTGTATATGGGTCATGTGTCGTAATTCTGCTTAAGATTCTACAACAAATATTATAATTTTCAACTAAATTCCTCCAACCTTGTGCCAAGGCTTTACATTGATCAGCCTCAACCGTGGGGGGGGGGGACAATGGTAATACCACTTAATGGTCGGGGGCGAGGGGGGATTTTCCCTCAATTCGGACTCTGTTCAGTGCTAGAGGCTGTAGTAAGCTGTAGTAAGTCACTACTCACATGCTGCTCAGAGAAATGTAAACGTGCCAGTCATGTGTTCCTCACAGTCTCCCATTTGAAGCTCGTGCTAAAGACTACCTGAAGGCCTGGACCCTGTGTTTGTCTTTGTTATTTTAGTGTTGTTGGGAGGGCAAGTGGGGAAGTTTCACTGCTAGTTGCCTCCTGACAACAGACGGAGACTGCTGCAGTTGCTACTGCCGTGTCTGGCTTGGACAGTTTCTATGGTAACCCACCCACAGGATAGCAATATGTATGACCGTGGAGGAAACTGGGGTTGCTAGGGCTATGGATAATGATGAGACTTTGCTTTCTTTCTGTTTCTCCCACACAACAAACAGAGATGATACAGTGGCTGTAACTAAACCCTTTCTTTTTCATGTACTGGTTCTGTAAATGAAGGTTTCACATGTTCATAACCGGAGTGCCTAACTGTACT
This sequence comes from Seriola aureovittata, assembly GCF_021018895.1. Lineage (NCBI taxonomy): Eukaryota > Metazoa > Chordata > Actinopteri > Carangiformes > Carangidae > Seriola > Seriola aureovittata. Next base: position 13,333,309 of record NC_079382.1, on the reverse strand, counting down.
TGAGGTCACGCACCATTATTCATCAGTGTGGTAGACTGAACTGAAATGTCCTTGTTTGAAGCCGTTGGAATTCCACAGTAGTTCACTGTCTCTCTTTTACAGACAGATTCTGACGTACTTCTTTTTAGTTTGAAGGCAGTTGCCTCATGTTGAGCGTTTGAAGCAGCAGCGCACGTCTTTGTTCTCTCCTGCAGTCTCATGCTCCTCTGTGGCGTTCACTGCTTAAATACTCCATTGTTCATACTGCTCATTCCATTCCTGTGTTTTATGCTGATTGGGTTAGCAGCGTATGACACTCATTAAGGCTTTTAGTACAATTTTATTTGTCCTTTACTTAGAGAGAAATGTATTTCTTGCATCATCAGAGTCATAGAACAAGAAACAAAATACACCATTGATACCATTAATTTGACAAATACAATTTTGTATTGTATTTTATTTGATATCAATTTTATTAACCCCTGTCTGTGAGCAGTAGGAATTGCAATATTGATAGAACTGACATGTCGGTCAAACCTTTAGCTAGATAGCTGGACACACTGACAGAAAGTCATTTATTTTACACCCAGTTATTTGTGCTCATCCAGTTGCAACAGTATGAATCTAAACAACGAAAAAACCCATGAAGAAAAATAAGCTGCTTCATGAAACGCTCACGTTTATCTACCATAAACACTACATGAGGTGAGCTGGGAAACAATCAGTCGATCAACTGAAAATGAATTGTTTTTCTAGCAAGTTGCCAATTAAAATGTAAAGATTTGCTTTTACATCACTGTAAATATCATACCTATTGGTTGGACAAAACA